>NW_023994398.1:0-70000 GCF_015586225.1 Lucilia sericata | reverse complement strand
GCCTATTAATATAAAATTTTATGAGCCTAATCAAAATTAGTTCAACATATGCATAAATGTTAGTACCCTCACTACGGAAACAAAAATTTTGTCAAGCTAAAAATTATTTATTAATTTCCATTTATTGAAAGTAATCTAAAGCCTCCTTGCAGGCCAAAAATTGATTACTAGATAAATATATTGTAAGCACAATTCAAACTTACATGTATATTAATATGTATTAATAATTATTTTATATAAATGTTAATTATTCCCTAACACAAATTTGGGTCTATTCTAAATATAATTGTTAATAGTTACATGTTGGTGATAACAATGAAACACATAGTCTAAATATGATCCATTACAAAACTAGAAAACCGTTTAACGGACTTGGAAAAAAGTCTTTCGCTATATGGTATAATAGCATTCCATAACCGAGCCACTCTCAAATGAAATGATCTTTTCATAACCAACAAATTAAAACTTGGTATTTTAAATCTGCAAAAGTTATTATCGCTTGTTAAGGAATATATCTCTATACCGTATAATATAAAGGGCATAAGCAGGGCGTGTGCAATTCTCTTCCTCATTTTAATTGGCAAATAGTAACTAGTAGCATATAACCTTCTAAGCAGTGATGCCATAACGACATTTAAAGTGCAATTCTAGCGCTTTTTTTCGTCTGCTGCACTTATTTTTAGAAAATAGTGCTACACTGAAAATAATCCATGCTTAACTTTACGAAAAAAAAATTCGTAACTACTTTTTTCGTAATATATTCGAAAATTTCGTGTATACTGCGAAATATTGTTTAATCAACCCCTTTTCTAATTTTACGAAAGTACGAAAACCTGTCGTAATATCTTTTTTTGTATATATTAAGAAACTTTGTTTTGTTTTACAAAATAATTTCGTTAAGGAATGTAATATTTAACAAAATTATTTAGTAATACACTCAAACCTCGTTTTAAGCGAATTTATTTTATGCGAATTCTAAAATTTTTCTTTGCAAAAATGATTTTGAGGAAAATTTTGGTCCACATACATCCAAAAAAAAATGATCAACAAAGTACAACTATTGATTTTTTACCAATTCCGGTTCGGATATATGAAGTATTGTTCAAATCCTTTGTACATGAAGAAATATTAAGTTTCATTTTTAAGAAATGTTGTATATTTTCTTCATTATTTGGAATTGGTATTGTTTTGTTGTTTGTTTCCTTTATTTTTTATGGTTTCAGTAAAGAATTAAATTTTTGTTGATTTTTCTTTTAAGGGAATAATTTGAAAATGTGCGCTTTTTTATTTAAAACCCAATTTGTGGATTTTGTATGGAGCTAGTGTATCGTTTTGTGCGAATTTGAATTATGCGCTTTTTTACGAAACGAATTAATAGCATAAAACGAGGTTTGAGTGTATACAAGAATTATTTTTGATTTCACAAAAAAAAAATAATTTGTTACGATTTTTTTTTTGTTATTTTCGTAATTTTAACCCCCCCTAACACCAACTCCGGTTATCGTTTAACCGGTAGATATTCTGCCGGTTAAAATAATTTTTCAACGAAAACTGTCAATTTAACCTTACGATAAAATGTAACCAGACATTGAGATAATGGGGGTAAGTGAGTTAAATTAAACGTAATTTTAAATTTACAGGAAATTAGCTGCCTAATCTCCTGTAAAATTTTGTATGTTTTTTTAAAAATCATAAAAAAATTATTTTTTTTAATTCGCAATCTTTTTCTAAATTTACAATAATTATTTTAAAAGAACTAACATATTTATGTCTTTAAAAAAATCGTAAAATTAACAAATTTTTTTTCTAAAATTTTATAAAATTATTTTGCATTTTACTAAAATATTTCGTACAATTTCGTATATATTACGAAAGAAACCACGAAGCATTTCGTAAAATGTACAACATTTTCCGTGGACTACTTTCAGTGTAGATGCTTTTTAGCACTTTTTCGTATTTTGCTAGAAATTTTAAGCATTAAAAGTGCATTTTTGACATTTTTATACCCTCCACCACCACCAGACTACCTAAAAAATTAAGTTTTTTCCCTAATTCTTAAGTAGTTTTCTCAGAAACTACCAAAGATAATTCGAAAAATTTTGTCACAGATTATTTTTTCGATCTATAGATTAATTATGTTTAAAATTGTAACAATCGATCCAAAATTTCCCATAGGCCCCTTTACAAAGGTACATATTCCCGAAAATTAATTTATCGTTAATAACTTCCTCAAATATATCGGTATCAACACAAAATTTTGTACATATTGACATTATATGAATAGGAATCAAAACCACGGACTTAGATCTGTATCGGTCCATAATTGGTCATAGTTTCCATATAAGGTCCACTTTCGAAAATCACTTAAATGAACATATTTTATTGATAAATAAAGCTATCGGGATAAAATTCGACATGAATATGTTTTGTATATACATAAATCATTCTACGGAATTTTTTTCCGGATCGGTCCATAATTGGTCATAGCTCCCATATAAGGTTCACATCAGAAAATCGCTTAAACGAGCATAATTCATAGATAAATAAAGATATCTGGATAAAATTCGACATGAATGTGTTTTGTGTGTATATGAATTAATCTACGAAATTTGTTCCGGATCGGTCCATAATCGGTCATAGCTGCCATATAAGGTCCACATCCGAAAATCACTCAAATGCGCATAATTCATTCATTAATAATGCTATCAGGGTAGAACTCGAGGTGAATATGTTTTGTATATAGATATAAATCATTCAGTGAAAGTTTTTCCGGATCAGTCCACAATTAGTACTAGCTCCCATATAAAGTCCACATCCTAAAATCACTTAAACAAGCTTAATTCATTGATAAATAAAGCTACCAGGATATGATGTGTATAATATTAATTTTGTGTATAAATATTAATTACTTTACGATTTTTTTTTGGATCGGTCCATAATTGGTCATAGCTCCCATATAAGGTCCACATCCTAAAATCACTTAAATGCGCATAATTCATTGATAAATAAAACTAACAGGGTAAAACTCGACGTGAATTTGTTTTGTGTATATATATAAATCATTCGTGAACATTTTCCACATCGGTCCATAATTGGTTACATTCCATATAAGGAATTTTTTCATCATCGGTCCATAACTAGCTCCCATATAAGGTTTACTTCTGAAAACCACTTAATGCCACATAATTTATTATTAAACTCGACATGAGTATGTTCTGTGCATAGATAAATCATTTTGATTATTATACCCTTCACCTTCGTGAGAAGGGTATATATAAGTTTGTCATTCCGTTTGTAATTTCTATAATATAATTTTCCGACCCCATAAAGTATATATATTCTGGATCCTTATAGGTAGCGGAATTGATTAAGCTATGTCCGTCTGTGTGTTTGTTGAAATCAGTTTTGAGAGGAGATCGGCGAGATCCGAATCTTCAATAATTCTGTTAGACATGCTTTCGCTATTTAAAATCAGCAAAATCGGTCCATAAATACCGGAGATATAAGCAAAAATCCGACATAACCTCCGAAAATTTCATAAAAAAGACAAGTTTTTCCATGCTTTGATATAAACAACAACACTGCTTATTCAATGAGTATTTCGTTTCATATGTTTGGATGGCTGTGTGCAGTGTTGCCATAACGGCATTTAAAGTGCAATTCTAGCACTTTTTTTCGTCGGCTGCACTTAGTTTTTAGAAAAAAGTGCTAGATGCTTTTTAGCACTTTTTTGCCCTTTGCTAGAAATTTTTAGCATTAAAAGTGCATTTTTGGCATTTTTTCTTCTATTTTGCACTTTTTTATAGTTAAAGAACTTTAAAGATTAATTTGTATAGAGAACTGCAAAAATTTAGTTTTGAGATGTGAAATTTTAAGAAATTCTCACGAAAACTTTTTGTATATGTTTATTGTAATTTATAATAAATTAATCTAAGAAGTGAATTATTTTAAATATTATTATGCAATAATTGTAACAAATGTTTGAAAAAATAAGTTAAAAGAGCGTTGTTTTTTAAAAATTTGGTGTCACTACAATGTATAAAATTATTTTGCATTTTACTAAAATATTTCGTACAATTTCGTATATATTACGAAAGAAAGCACGAAGCATTTCGTAAAATGTACAACATTTTTCGTGGACTACTTTCAGTGTAGATGCTTTTTAGCACTTTTTCGTATTTTGCTAGAAATTTTAAGCATTAAAAGTGCATTTTTGACATTTTTATACCCTCCACCACCACCAGACTACCTAAAAAATTAAGTTTTTTCCCTAATTCTTAAGTAGTTTTCTCAGAAACTACCAAAGATAATTCGAAAAATTTTGTCACAGATTATTTTTTCGATCTATAGATTAATTATGTTTAAAATTGTAACAATCGATCCAAAATTTCCCATAGGCCCCTTTACAAAGGTACATATTCCCGAAAATTAATTTATCGTTAATAACTTCCTCAAATATATCGGTATCAACACAAAATTTTGTACATATTGACATTATATGAATAGGAATCAAAACCACGGACTTAGATCTGTATCGGTCCATAATTGGTCATAGTTTCCATATAAGGTCCACTTTCGAAAATCACTTAAATGAACATATTTTATTGATAAATAAAGCTATCGGGATAAAATTCGACATGAATATGTTTTGTATATACATAAATCATTCTACGGAATTTTTTTCCGGATCGGTCCATAATTGGTCATAGCTCCCATATAAGGTTCACATCAGAAAATCACTTAAACGAGCATAATTCATAGATAAATAAAGATATCTGGATAAAATTCGACATGAATGTGTTTTGTGTGTATATGAATTAATCTACGAAATTTGTTCCGGATCGGTCCATAATCGGTCATAGCTGCCATATAAGGTCCACATCCGAAAATCACTCAAATGCGCATAATTCATTCATTAATAATGCTATCAGGGTAGAACTCGAGGTGAATATGTTTTGTATATAGATATAAATCATTCAGTGAAAGTTTTTCCGGATCAGTCCACAATTAGTACTAGCTCCCATATAAAGTCCACATCCTAAAATCACTTAAACAAGCTTAATTCATTGATAAATAAAGCTACCAGGATATGATGTGTATAATATTAATTTTGTGTATAAATATATATATAATAGCTCCCATATAAGGTCCACATCCTAAAATCACTTAAATGCGCATAATTCATTGATAAATAAAACTAACAGGGTAAAACTCGACGTGAATTTGTTTTGTGTATATATATAAATCATTCGTGAACATTTTCCACATCGGTCCATAATTGGTTACATTCCATATAAGGAATTTTTTCATCATCGGTCCATAACTAGCTCCCATATAAGGTTTACTTCTGAAAACCACTTAATGCCACATAATTTATTATTAAACTCGACATGAGTATGTTCTGTGCATAGATAAATCATTTTGATTATTATACCCTTCACCTTCGTGAGAAGGGTATATATAAGTTTGTCATTCCGTTTGTAATTTCTATAATATAATTTTCCGACCCCATAAAGTATATATATTCTGGATCCTTATAGGTAGCGGAATTGATTAAGCTATGTCCGTCTGTGTGTTTGTTGAAATCAGTTTTGAGAGGAGATCGGCGAGATCCGAATCTTCAATAATTCTGTTAGACATGCTTTCGCTATTTAAAATCAGCAAAATCGGTCCATAAATACCGGAGATATAAGCAAAAATCCGACATAACCTCCGAAAATTTCATAAAAAAGACAAGTTTTTCCATGCTTTGATATAAACAACAACACTGCTTATTCAATGAGTATTTCGTTTCATATGTTTGGATGGCTGTGTGCAGTGTTGCCATAACGGCATTTAAAGTGCAATTCTAGCACTTTTTTTCGTCGGCTGCACTTAGTTTTTAGAAAAAAGTGCTAGATGCTTTTTAGCACTTTTTTGCCCTTTGCTAGAAATTTTTAGCATTAAAAGTGCATTTTTGGCATTTTTTCTTCTATTTTGCACTTTTTTATAGTTAAAGAACTTTAAAGATTAATTTGTATAGAGAACTGCAAAAATTTAGTTTTGAGATGTGAAATTTTAAGAAATTCTCACGAAAACTTTTTGTATATGTTTATTGTAATTTATAATAAATTAATCTAAGAAGTGAATTATTTTAAATATTATTATGCAATAATTGTAACAAATGTTTGAAAAAATAAGTTAAAAGAGCGTTGTTTTTTAAAAATTTGGTGTCACTACAATGTAGTGACTACATTCTAAAAAGGCTAATATCTTCCAAAAACATTTTTTTGAAAAAAAAAAATCATTAAAATTTAAAAAATACAATGAAATAAAACTGTATGAACATGTAAAAACAGGTAAAAGTTCCAGAATGCCGAATCTTACATACGCACCAACACAACACGTTTTACCAAGATTTGCTCATTTATTAGATTTATGCTTAAATTTTATTATCGTGTATAGGTTTTATTTTCGGAATACGATCTTAATGGTTTGGAGCTCTAAGAAGGATGTTTTAAAACAAATAATTTTTTCGTATGTATCATAATACTAAAATGTTTTAACAATTTATTGAGAATAAATTTATTTTCTGGAAGAGGATTTATATAGAGGTAGACTATGAACCTATGAAACTTGATTATGAAAAATTTCATCGCTTACATGATTTTAAGCAAGTTATTTATGGACGCTTGGATATAATATAGACCGATTCTTATGGAATTTGATAGAGATCGTATAAAACTTATATATTTAATATTGCATCATCCTTCAGGAGTGCTGTTAAATTTGGAGAAAATGAGTACCGATTTTTTGGTGCTTGTGCTACTTTTCGGAACGTAACAATCAACTCAGAAAAAAAGATTCAATATAACCAGTTCTTTTTATTCTTACCAAATTTTTGAAATTTATTTTTTTTTAATTTCGAAAATATTATTGACAATTTTACAAATTTCCGTATTTGAATATAACCCTCATAATACATTTGTTACATTAACATTTATATTGTTTTCTAAAAGCTCTTACCCCCGTTAACACCACCTCCGGTTATCGTTTAACCGGTAGATATTCTGCCGGTTAAAATAATTTTTGTATGAAAACTGTCAATTTAACCTTACGATAAAATATAACCAGACATTGTTATAATGGGGATTAGAAGTATAAGTAATAAACCTGACATCTATTCTCCGAAATTTAAGATAATTTCAACTGAATTTTGCTAAAGTGTTGTGAATAAGACCCATAAAATTGTTTATATTATCTGGTCTTAGACGTCCCAAACAAAGAAAACCATGTAGGTTTTATATCGTAAACAAAATCGTTGTTACCTAGTGTTACCCGTTGTTACCTAGTGTTATTAATTATTTAATATACATATATATGTATATACTTATTCTTAGAGGCATTAAAAAAATTTCGAACAGGTTTTGTACCTTACCCTTTCCGAATTTGATAAAACTTGGTACACATATTCTTTGTATCAATACGAAGTTTAAAGTTCTCCAAAATTTCCAAATTTATTACGGTTTACATTTTATCAAGGTTCAAAGTTCAATTTTTTTAAGATTTTTTTCAACAAGCATTTAATTTGACATCGTATATTTTCTAAAATATTTATCGTTTTAGTTCCTAATTAAAACCTATGTCTTGCAGTTTTTTATTTTATTTAAAATAATTCTGTTTTAACGTAAGGATCATGACATTAAACAACGTCCTTTAGTCAAGGATATCTCAAAAAAGGCACCTTACATTTTCTTTATTCCTTCACATAAGATTGCTTATAGTGTTTTCAATAAAATATAAAAATTTCAGAATGGGACAATGAGGGGATCTCAAATAAATCAAGTTTTAGTAAAATTATTCCTTCACATAAGATTGCTTATAGTGTTTTCAATAAAATATAAAAATTTCAGAATGGGACAATGAGGGGATCTCAAATAAATCAAGTTTTAGTAAAATAATCACATCATTTCCATACAAATTTCAAAAATTTTAATTGTTTGTTCATAAACAATTTAATTTTTGTTTCAAATTTTTATTTGTTCATCAACAAATAAAACTTTAAATTTTTAAATATCTTGAATATTATCAAACTACAAGACATAGGCTTTAATTGGGAACTAAAACGATTAAAATCTGATAAAAAGTTTAGAAAATATACGAAGTTAAATTTAATGCTTGTTGAATAAATCCAAAAAATATGAACTTTTAACATCGATAATCGGACCTTTACATTATACATGGGCAGTCTGGACAGCCGCACACATGTCATGGCATGGACTTGTAAAAACTTGATTTGAATTTAGCACTTTTTCCAACGAATTTGCACTTTTTTGAGCGTCATTTTGCCCTTTATTCTGAGGGAGTTCTGGCAACACTGGCCGTGTGTTTCATTGCCTTGTGTATAATGTTTTTGTTTCTTGGTGCATTCAGTTTCATATGTTTGGATGTTTGTTGGTTTCATTGCGTTGTGTATTTTGTTTTTGTTTTTTTTCTGTATTTCGTTTCGTATGTTTGGATGTCTGTTGGTTTTACTGCCTTGTGTATTTATACCCTACACCACTTTAGTGGGGAAGGTATATTGGATTTGTGCTGATGTTTGTAACGCATAATAATATTGGTCCTATACCCACCTTAAAGTATACCAATCGGCTTAGAATCATTTTCTGAGTCCATTTAGCTATGTCCGTCCGTCCGTCCATGTAAACCTTGTAATCAAACTACAGGTCGCAATTTTGAAGATAATTCAATGAAATTTGGCACATGATCTTCTATTGTCCCAGAGACGAAGCCTATTGAAAATGGTTAACATCGGTCCATTTTCTCATCTAGCCCCCATACAACTGAACCCCCGAATAGGGCTTGTAAACTTTTAATCAAACTACAGGTCGCAATTTTGAAGATAATTCAATGAAATTTGGCACATGATCTTCTATTGTCCCAGAGACGAAGCCTATTGAAAATGGTTAACATCGGTCCATTTTCTCATCTAGCCCCCATACAACTGAACACCCGAATAGGGCTTGTTAACCAATTTTGAAGATAATTCAATGAAATTTGGCACATGATCTTCTATTGTCCCAGAGACGAAACCTATTGAAAATGGTTAACATCGGTCAATTTTCTCATCTAGCCCCCATACAACTGAACCCCCGAATAGGGCTTGTAAACCTTTTAATCAAACTACAGGCCGCATTTTTGAAGATAATTCAATGAAATTCGGCAGATGATCTTCTACGGTACCAGAGACGAAGTCTATTGAAAATGGTTAACATCGGTCCATTATCTCACCTAGACCCCATACAACTGAAAACGACGAATAGGGATTTTAAGTTTATAATTATGTTTAATATACTCGTATCTCGACAAAAAGCTGCAAAACCAAGTTCTATACTAGCCTTGATGACTCGCTTGAATTTTATAATTATAGGGTCTCATTTGACCGTAGTCCCTATACAAATCTCCCTTCAAAATTTGACTTAAATGTCCACAATTTTATTCAACAATAAATGGCTTAAGTATAATTCAAGGCAAGGTGCAATTCAACTTAAATGCTTTATTATGAAAACTAAATCACATTTTATTTTTGTAACAGGTGTAGGGTATTATATGGTCGGCCTCGCCCGACTATAATTTCTTACTTGTTTTTTTGTGTGTTTATTTCGTTTTGATATTGCTATAATCTATATATATAAAACTCTAACGTTACTGACTGACTGATTCACTGACTGATTCATCATCGCACAGCCTAAACGGTTAAAGCTAAAGAGCTGAAATTTGGACAGGGGGTTGGTCTCCTACCAAATAAATCCACTAAGACGGGATTTTTGGAAATTCGAATGTTTAGGGGGTAAAAAAGGGTAAAAACGGGTAAATTCGGTAACCTCATATCTCCTAAACTAGAAAAGATACAAAAATAGTTTAAAGCTTATCATCGTTCATTTAAAAAATAAGCGGACAGGTGTCTGGTACTTTTTTCAATTTCGGCCACTTTAGGGAATAAACGGGTAAAAACAGTTTTTTGCACCCCATGTATCTTTTAAACCAGTGAACATTCAAACAATATTTTTGACTCCTTCATAACTTGACGAAAAAATAAAAATATAAATTTAGTACTTTTTGGTTATTCGGATGTTTAAGGGGTGAAAATCGTACCTATTTTTGGTGCTTTTTTTATAAAACATTGATTTTGGTTTATTAACTTATACATATAAATACATAATAACAGGCTCCCACTACGATGTTGCAACATTTTGGAATAGAATTTTTATTTCGTTAATGGGTAGAAAAAAAGTACCAAAAGGGGTAAAAACTTTGAAAAAATTTGATTTTATTCAAATACCATGATCCAATTAAGATAAAATTTTTAGATTTAGAAACACCAAATATGCTATTGAGGTGTTATTTGGAACCCCGGTACCAAGTGATATTTTTTGGTACTTTTTCATTCTTCATCTGGTACTTTTTGAGTTTTCTTTGATATTGAAATCGAAACATGAAATTAATAATAAAGGGACTTTTCGGTACTTTTTCGTTCTACACAGGTATTTTTTTGAGTTTTCTTTAAAATTAAACCTAGAAGCATGAAATTAAGCATGTAGAACCCGGAGTAAATGAGAATCTATAAATGGGTACTTTTTGGTACTTTTTCGTTCTACAAAAGGTACTTTTTGAGTTTTCTATAAAATGTAACCTAGAAAAATGAAATTAAGCATGTAGAGCCCGCAGTAAATGAGAATCTATAAAATTGGGCCCTTTGGTAGACATAAAACATTTTCTACATATTGACATTATATGAACAGGAATCAGAACTATGGACTTAGATCTGTATCGGTCCACAATTGGTCATAGTTCCCATATAAGGTCCACTTTCGAAAATCACTTAAATGAACATATTTTATTAATAAATATAGCTATCGGGATAAAATTCGACATGAATATGTTTTGTATATACATAAATCATTCTACGGAATTTTTTTCCGGGTCGGTCCATAATTGGTCATAACTCCCATATAAGGTTCACATCCGAAAATCACTCAAATGCGCATAATTCATTGATTAATAAAGCTATCAGGGTAGAACTCGAGGTGAATATGTTTTGTATATAGTTATAAATCATTCAGTGAAATTTTTTCCGGATCAGTCTACAATTGGTACTAGCTCCCATATAAGGTACACATCCTTTGATAAATAAAGCTATCGGGATAAAATTCGGCATGATGTGTATAATATTAATTTTGTGTATAAATATTAATTACTTTACGATTTTCTTTTTGGATCGGTCCATAATTGGTCATAGCTCCCATATAAGATCCACATCCGAAAATCACTTAAATGCGCATAATTCATTGATAAATAAAACTAACAGGGTAAAACTCGACGTGAATTTGTTTTGTGTATATCTGAAAACCACTTAATGCCACATAATTTATTATTAAACTCGACATGAGTATGTTCTGTGTATAGATAAATCATTTTGATTATTATACCCTCCACCACCATCAGTGGTGATAGAGGGTATATATAACTTTGTCGTTCCGTGTGTAACACCAAGAAATATTCATCTGAGACCCAACAAAGTATATATATTCTGGGTCCTTATGAAATTCTGATTCGATTAGCTATGCACAGTGGTATAGGAAAAAAAAGAGGGAAATAATTCGGTAACTTCTAAACGGTTAATCCGATTTTAATGAAATTTGGTATGCACAAAGAGGAGGTGTTGTCGAGTTTAGGTTTTGAATTTGGACCTTATAGGCCAACCAGGGGCCCGGTGGGGGGTCCTCAAATTAGGACACCTCGGCTATGTTAAATTTTTAAAACGATCCTATTTCTTCATTTGAGTTCCGATTTAAAAAAAATTTCGTATATAGAATCTCCTCATCGAGCACTATAAAAAATGTCGTCGTAAATAATCTCTTATAGTTTAGGAGATATTCGCATTTGAAAATTAAAATTTTAAAATTTTTACCGTCCTTACTTTAGTTTTTTTGATAATAGCGGGTCCAAATATTCCCGATTTTCGCCATTTTTTTTCTTCGCTTAACAACAAGTTTATATATCAAGCAGTGAAAGAATTATGTAAAAATCGTGACTGAGTCCAAAGTTATAGGCATTTTAATTTAAAAAATAAAAAAGGCGATTTTTTGTCATTTTTTTGGGAAAAAAGTATCTTTTTCTTTTTAAGTTATCTAAAAAGTTTCTAAGAAGATGTATATAGAATTTATACTTTTTGGAAAGCTGACTTTACATAAAGTACGATAAATGAAACAAAACCTAAAAATTTTTGATACCGAGGGGACCAGGTCCATCCAAAAAAAACCCTATTTTTATGGAAAATTCAATTTTGAGCAAAAATTCTCAAATCGCATAGTCGATATCAAATTATAGTGACCTGTTTTATATGACCCAATATGTTCTTAATCATTTTGTAACGGGTTTCGATAACCCTGCCCCTGGTATGGATATAATAGGCAAAAAACCAAAAAATCCCATTTTTGGGATTTTTTAAAACTTTTTTGGGAATTCCGGGATTTCTAATAAGAAAATTCGAAATTTTTATTTAATTTTGAATTTTGAGTAAAAACATCTACCTAACTGTAAAATTTCATCAAAAAATATTTATAAATAAAATTTGTATTGCAATTTGAAAAATTTGTATCTTCGCAAAAACTGAATAAAAAACATTTTTTAATTTTTTTTAAAAAAAGTATTCCGCGATTTTTTTAATTTTCACTATTATTTTCATCCATAAGGTTAACACTTAAATTTGTTACATATATTAAAAATAAATAATAGTGCTAGGTAAATTTTCTAAAAGATGTTGAGTTTTCCCTAATTAATTTGTCACTTAAAAAACATTAGGTAGGCATGTTATATATCAATAGAAAGGTAATTTTGTCTATTTTTCAAAACTGTATATAATTTTTGAAAATTAAAAAATTCGCGGAATACTTTTTTTAAAAAAAATTAAAAAATGTTTTTTATTCAGTTTTTGCGAAGATACAAATTTTTCAAATTGCAATAAAAATTTTATTTATGAATATTTTTTGATGAAATTTTACAGTTAGGTAGATTTTTTTACTCAAAATTCAAAATTTAATAAAAATTTCGAATTTTCTTATTAGAAATCCCGGAATTCCCAAAAAAGTTTTAAAAAATCCCAAAAATGGGATTTTTTGGTTTTTTGCCTATTATATCCATACCAGGGGCGGGGTTATCGAAACCCGCCACAAAATGGTTAAGAACATATTGGATCATATAAAACAGGTCACTATAATTTGATATCGACTATGCGATTTGAGAATTTTTGCTCAAAATTTAATTTTCCATAAAAAATAGGGTTTTTTTGAATGGACCTGGTCCCCTCGGTATCAAAAATTTTTAGGTTTTGTTTCATTTATCGTATTTTATGTAAAGTCAGCTTTCCAAAAAGTATAAATTCTATATACATCTTCTTAGAAACTTTTTAGATAACTTAAAAAGAAAAAGATACTTTTTTCCCAAAAAAATTACAAAAAATCGCTTTTTTTTAATTTTTTAAATTTAAATGCCTATAACTTTGGACTCAGTCATGATTTTTACATAATTCTTTCACTGCTTGATATATAAACTTGTTGTTAAGCGAATAGAAAAAAAAAATGGCGAAAATCGGGAATATTTGGACCCGCTATTATCAAAAAAACTAAAGTAAGGACGGTAAAAATTTTAAAATTTTAATTTTCAAATGCGAATATATCCTAAACTATAAGAGATAATTTACTGCTACGACGAAATTTTTTTTAAATCGGAACTCAAATGAAGAAATAGGATCGTTTTAAAAATTTAACATAGCCGAGGTGTCCTAATTTGAGGACCCCCCACCGGGCCCCTGGTTGGCCTATAAGGTCCAAATTCAAAACCTAAACTCGACAACACCTCCTCTTTGTGCATACCAAATTTCATTAAAATCGGATTAACCGTTTAGAAGTTACCGAATTATTTCCCTCTTTTTTTTCCTATACCACTGTGATGATGGTGGTGGAGTGTATAATAATAATAAGATTTCTGTAGATAAAAGAAATATTTGTGCCAAATTTTGTATGGATACCTTTATTCAGTAATGAGAAATATGCGTTTAATTGATTTTGAGAAGGAGACCTTGTATGGGAGCTATGACCAATTGTGGACCGATCGTGAAAAATGTACAGTAAGATTTCTGTAGATAAAAGCAATATTTGTGCCAAAGTTTGTATGAATATCGTTATTATACCCTACACCACTTTAGTGGAGAGGGTATATTGGGTTTGTGCTGATGTTTGTAGCTCACAATAATATTGGTCCTATACCCACCTTAAAGTATACCAATCGGCACAGAATCATTTTCTGAGTTGATTTAGCTATGTCCGTCCGTCTGTCCGTCCGTCCATGTAAACCTTGTAATCAAACTACAGGTCGCAATTTTGAAGATAATTCAATGAAATTTGGTACATTTTGATAGGCAGGGACGAAACCTATTGAAAATGGTTAAGATCGGTCCATTATTTCACCTAGCCCCCATACAACTGAACCCCCGAATAGGGCTTTTAAACTTTGTAATCAAACTACAGGTCGCAATTTTGGAGATAATTCAATGAAATTTGGCACATGATCTTCTATGGTATCGTAGACGAATCCTATTAAAAATGGTTAAGATCGGACCATTATTTCACCTAGCCCCCATACAACTGAACCCCCCAATAGGGCTTGTAGTCCTTGTAATCAAACTACAGCTCGCAATTTTGGAGATAATTCAATGAAATTTGGCACATGATCTTTTATGGTATCGTAGACGAAAATGAAAATGGTTAACATCGGTCCATTATTTCACCTAGCCCCCATACAACTAAACCCCTCAATAGGGCTTTTAATCCTTGTAATCAAACTACAGGTCGTAATTTGGAAGATAATTCAATGAAATTTGGCACGTGTTCTTTTATGGTATCGTAGACGAAGCCTATTGAAAATGGTTAACATCGGTCCATTATTTCAAACTACAGGTCGCAATTTTGGAGATAATTCAATGAAATTTGGCACATGATTTTTTATGGTATCGTAGACGAAGCCTATTGAAAATGGTTAACATCGGTCCATTATTTCACCTAGCCCCCATACAACTGAACCCCCGAATAGGGCTTTTAAGTTCATAATTATGTTTAATATACTCATATCTCGACAAAAAGCTGCAAAAACCAAGTTGTATACAAGACTTGAAGACCCTCACGAATTCCATAATAATAGGTTCTCATATGACCCTAGCCCATATGAAAAGTCCAAATCAAAATTTCACTTAGGTTAGGTTAGGTTAGGTTGATAGGAGGATGTATACTACATCAAATCCGAAGAAATACACCTAGGCCACTATCGGGCCTGTTGTGCGCTCCAATTCAAGAAAAAAAAAAAATGTTCACTGAATGTATTATTTTTCCATGTTCAGAAACTCAGTTTCCTGGACGTAATTCCTAAGAATCTTCCAATCGGTGTTGGTTAAGAATGTTATTTCCGGAATAACATCACTTCCAAGATACTTGGATCTAACTTCGACGAATGCCTGACAATGGCAAAGAAAGTGCTCCAGAGTTTCACTGTCCTCCCCACATGCTCTACATTCGTCTGAATTTGCACGTCCAATTTTGTATAGATGTGCTCGTAATCCTGTGTATCCACTGAGAATACGTACCATCATACTAACCTCAGACTTGCTCATTTTGAGAAGATTTCTCGTCTTGCTCTCATCAGGGTCACCCCATAGAATCTTTGTGGTTCTACCCACTGTTTCATTATTCCAAGAGGCCTTATGGGATTCTCTCATCCATATTTTTAATTCAGCTTTTGTTGCGTCGAATGGTTTTGCGTTTGTCAGGTTAACTACATCGAGCTCCCTTCCCTTTAAAGCTATTACATTCGCCCTTTCGTTGCCGACTACTCCCGAGTGGCCTGGTACCCATATGATGTGAACCTTACCTCTGGGAGAGTATTCAGTTAAAGCTTTCTTACAATCCAATACGGTCTTAGATTTAATTCTATCACCTGATATCGCACAAATTGCCTTCTGGCTGTCGGTAAATATATTAAGCCCTGTGGGCGCCATATTTATTCTAATCCAATTTACACATTCCGTTATTGCTCGTACTTCTGCCTGGAAGCTTGTGTTATCATTTGGTAAACGGTGGTATATTTCTGTTTCTGGGTCTTCAATATAGAACCCCAGGCCCACTTTGTCCCCTAATTTAGAGCCATCCGTGTAGCAACGGATTCCTACTGGTATTTGCTCTAATGTTCCGCTTGACCAAGACATTCTATCTGTGATTAGCGTTTCAAAGTTTCCGACATATTCAGTGTCTGGTATGCGATCAGGCACGTCCGATGAATGTGTATAACCTTCCAATGTGTCCAGTATACATTGATGACGTGTCCTATAACCGTTTTTGGCCAGTTCGCCTAAAGTAAAGAGCCGTTCGGCTGTAAGCGCCGCCTCATATCATATATATGTTTCAATGGGTGGAATATCTAGCAACGTTTCCAGAGCCTTGGTTGAAGTAGTACACATGGCACCACTTATACCCAAGCAGCATGTACGCTGAACTCCCTGTAGTAGTTTGATATTACACTTTTTGTCCAAAGCAGTCCACCAGATTATTGAAGCATAAGCTAGAATTGGTCTAATTACACTTTTATAAAGCCATAGTAGGACTAAGACCCCATTTCATGCCTATGGTTCTCCTACATATCGCCCAGCACCGATATGCCTTGTTGATCCTATCCTCTATGTGGTGTCTCCATTTTAATTTCCGGTCAAGTATTACACCTAAGTACTTAACTTTGTCACCGGTATCTTCTTGCCCAAGAAGCAAGGTTCAGTATATGTAGAAATTTTTGTCTTTCTTGTGAAAAGACAGATTTCCGTCTTCGCCGGGTTAACATTGAGGCCTCTCGGTTGAGCCCAGCTCAAGGCCGTATTCAGAGCCTCCTCAGCTCTTCTACACAAGTAATTTGGATCCTTTCCCTTTAAAAGTATTACGACATCGTCTGCATAGCAGACAGGTCTAAGTCCTTTCTCGGTTAGGGTCCTTAGGAGGCTATTAATCGTGGTAACCCAGAGTAAAGGTGACAAAATGCCACCCTGTGGTATACCGCGAAATACCTTTTTCCTGATAGTTATATCGTAAATCTCGCAGCTTATCCATCTGTTCCTTAGCATGTAGTTGATCCAGTTACGGAGCACCCGGTCAACATAAAACTGGTCTAGGGATTGGATAAGGGTATCAGTGTGCACGTTATTGAAAGCGCCTTCGATGTCAATGCATACTGCCAGTGTATACAGTTTGCTATCGAAAGATTCACCTATGTAGTGGACAACTTCATTTAAAGCGGTTTCCACCGATCGTCCCTTTACATAAGCATGCTGCTTATATTTAAGGTCTTTGTATGGTATGCTGCTTTTAACCATGCTATCGACTATCCGTTCCAAGGTTTTAAGTAGGAAGGACGTAAGACTTATCGGTCGATAGGACTTAGGTGTCGCATAGCTAGGTTTCCCTGGTTTGGGTATAAATATTACCCTTGCATCCTGCCATTTAACTGGGGTATATGCCAATTTTAAGCATGCAGTGAATATCTGTGATAGATGTACGGAAACCAGTCCCGCCTCCATCTGCAAAAGTGCCGGGAAAATTCCATCCGGCCCTGCAGCTTTATAGGGAGCAAAGCTCTTGATTGCCCCTTTAACCATGTCAGTTGTAATAACTATTTCCGTGTTACCCTCCCCTTCCTCCAATATCGGTTCATCTATGTTAATCGATATACCGGGTGGGAAATGAGAATCCATAATATAATAAATATGTGTGTCAAATCTTTTATGGATATCATTATTTGGTAATATATAATATGCATTTAAGTTATTCTCGAAAGGGGACCTTAAATGGAAGCCATGACCAATTATGGATCGACCGTAAAAAAATTTATAATAAGATTTCTGTAGATAAAAGCAATATTTGTGCCAATTTTCTATGGATATCTTTATTTCGTAAACAGTTTTATGTGTTTAAGTGACTATCGAAAGGAGACCTTGTATGGGAGCTACGACCAATTACGGACCGATTGTAAACAAATTTTACAGTATCATTTCTGTATATAAAAGCAATGTTTGTGCTAAATTTTGTATGGATACCTTTATTTAGTAATGAGAAATATGTGTTTAAGTGATTTCGAGAAGGAGACCTTGTATGGGAGCTATGACCAATTGTGGACCGATCGTGAAAAAATGTACAGTAGGATTTCTGTAGATAAAATATTTGTGCCAAAGTTTGTATGAATATCCTTATTTGATAATGATTTATGTGCGTTTAAAAGTTTTTCTGAAGGTAACCTTATATGGGAGCTATGACCAATTATGGACCGATTCAGAAAATTGTTTCTTTATATAAATTCTATTGGCATAGAATTTAAATTTGTAAAATTTCGTAAAGATATCAGCATTATTTCGGAAGTTATTACCAATAAATTAATTTCGGGGAATATGTACATTTGTATGGGAGGTATATGAAATTGTGAACCGATTTTTAACGATGTTGATCCTTGCACCAAGAGTTATACCTCTGACAAAATTCATCAATTTATCTGCAGTAGTTTTTGTAAAAAATACAAATAAATATGTGAAAAAGCACAATTTTTTTTTTTGAGGTTGTCTCAAATTTTTACTCATAACTCTGAACCTATTTCACCGATCTTGCTGATTTTCAATACCAATACCAATACCGCTTAGGATACCAATGAATATTTTGGGTGAATTTCATAAAGTACCGTTGCTTCGTTTTAACGTGAGCGTGTTTTATACAGACAGACGGACATATCTAAATCGACTCAGAATTTCATAAGGAACAAGTATATATATACTTTGTTGGGTCTCAAATGAATATTTCTCGGTGTTACAAACGGAATGACAAAGTTATATATACCCTCTATCACCACTGATGGTGGTGGAGGGTATAAAAAGGGACTGAGTGGCCAGAATGCTAGCGGCGCTGGTATACCCGCGTATTGCTCGGTTAAAGCTCGCCGGATGCGGTGGTTTTTGCCGGCAATCTGGACCATGAATACACACCCTAACACAAAAATCATACCAGCTAAGGTTTTTTGATATATAGAAAAGGGGCTCAAGGTAGTTCTATATACCTATACACCATTATGGCCGCCAATCTCGAGGATTTGTCCTTGCCATCACGTCATCTTCCTCGACGTCCCAGTTCTTCCCTGCAAACATTTATCCACCCTGCTTACCGCCTTTTAATTCACAAATTTAGCCAATCATATTAATGATAAAACGTGGAAATTTCATTCAAACGTTGTAAACATTTTTGTTTTATTCTTCAACAATATTTCATAGAATTTTTATTAAAGTTTAGCAAAATAATTCAAATTTAATTATTATAAAAAGTTTAGTTTTTAGCAAATTTTACGTCTTAAGATTGGACTAATTTAGTTTTAGGATTGGAGCAAAATTTAGTTTTAAGTTGTTAATCAAATTTAATTTTAAATTTTAGCCAAAATTTATATTCAAGTTTTAACAATTTTTTAAATCACTTTAACAATGTTTTTTTAATTCTTCAAAAAACATATTTTAAACCATATATGTATATCCCGATAAATTTGATCTAGTCGTGTATACAACATGATATATCATAAAATTGTGAATAATCATGTTTTTATACCCTCCACCGCCATCAGTGGTGATAAAGGGTATATATAAGTTTGTCGTTCCATGTGTAACACCAAGAAATATTCATCTAAGACCCAACAAAGTATATATATTCTCGGTCCTTATGAAATTCTGAGTCGATTATCTATGTCCGTCTGTCTGTCTGTGTAAAACACGCTCACGTTAAAACTAAGCAAAGGAGATCAACCAAATTCACCCAAAATATTTGTTATTATTAAGCAGTTTGGTATTGAAAATCAGCAAAATCGGTTCAACACGTAAAAAGTTATGAGTAAAAATGTCAGACTACCTCTAAAAATATTAAGTTTTTTTCCTAATTCTTTTGAAGTTTTCTCAGAAACTACCAAAGATATTTCGGTGAATTTTGTCACACATTATTTTTAATTGATCACTGCAATTATGTTCAAAATCTTTACAGTCGATCCAATATTTCCCATAGCCCCCATACAAAGCTATATATTTATACTTTTTGGAAAGCTGACTTTACATAAAATACGATAAATGAAACAAAACCTAAAAATTTTTGATACCGAGGGGACCAGGTCCATCCAAACAAACCCTATTTTTTATGGAAAATTAAATTTTGAGCAAAAATTCTCAAATCGCATAGTCGATATCAAATTATAGTGACCTGTTTTATATGACCCAATATGTTCTTAATAATTTTGTAACGGGTTTCGATAACCCCGCCCCTGGTATGGATATAATAGGCAAAAAACCAAAAAATCCCATTTTTGGGATTTTTTTAAAACTTTTTTGGGAATTCCGGGATTTCTAATAAGAAAATTCGAAATTTTTATTTAATTTTGGATTTTGAGTAAAAAATCTACCTAACTGTAAAATTTCATCAAAAAATATTCATAAATAAAATTTTTATTGCAATTTGAAAAATTTGTATCTTCGCAAAAACTGAATAAAAAACATTTTTTATTTTTTTTTTTAAAAATTGTTCCGCGAATTTTTTAATTTTCACTATTATTTTCATCCATAAGGTTAACACTTAAATTTGTTACATATATTAAAAATAAATAATAGTGCTAGGTAAATTTTCTAAAAGATGTTGAGTTTTCCTTAATTAATTTGTCACTTAAAAAACAATAGGTAGGCATGTTATATATCAATGGAAAGGTAATTTTGCCTATTTTTCAAAACTGTGTATAATTTTTGAAAATTAAAAAATTCGCGGAATACTTTTTTTAAAAAAAATTAAAAAATGTTTTTTATTCAGTTTTTGCGAAGATACAAATTTTTCAAATTGCAATAAAAATTTTATTTATGAATATTTTTTGATGAAATTTTACAGTTAGGTAGATTTTTTACTCAAAATCCAAAATTAAATAAAAATTTCGAATTTTCTTATTAGAAATCCCGGAATTCCCAAAAAAGTTTTAAAAAATCCCAAAAATGGGATTTTTTGGTTTTTTGCCTATTATATCCATACCAGGGGCGGGGTTATCGAAACCCGTTACAAAATTATTAAGAACATATTGGGTCATATAAAACAGGTCACTATAATTTGATATCGACTATGCGATTTGAGAATTTTTGCTCAAAATTTAATTTTCCATAAAAAATAGGGTTTGTTTGGATGGACCTGGTCCCCTCGGTATCAAAAATTTTTAGGTTTTGTTTCATTTATCGTATTTTATGTAAAGTCAGCTTTCCAAAAAGTATAAATTCTATATACAACTAGAGATAATTTAGTGCTCGATGAGGAGATTCTATATAAGACATTTTTTTTAAATCGGAACTCAAATGAAGAAATAGGATCGTTTTAAAAATTTAACATAGCCGAGGTGTCCTAATTTGAGGACCCCCCGCCGGGCCCCTGGTTGGCCTATAAGGTCCAAATTCAAAACCTAAACTCGACAACACCTCCTCTTTGTGCATACCAAATTTCATTAAAATCGGATTAACCGTTTAGAAGTTACCGAATTATTTCCCTCTTTTTTTTTCCTATACCACTGTGCTATGTCCGTCTGTCCGTCCGTCCGTCTGTCTGTCTGTCTGTGTGAAACACGCTCACGTTAAAACGAAGCAATATAATTTGACCAAATTCACCCAAAACATTATTATCCGGTACAGTTTGGTATTGAAAATGAGCAAAATCGGTTCACCTTGGGAAAAGTTATGAATCAAAATTTAAAACAACCTCGAAAAAAATAAGCATTTTTTACACATTCTGATGCACAGTGGGGCAGAATGGAAATTTTTTGGAAATAAATCTGGCATTTCTAAACGGCTGATCCGATCGGGATAAAATTTGGCGTGAGCGTAGCCAAGGAGTATTCGAGTTTAAGTTTTGAAGATGAACCCCAGGGACGGCGCTGTGGCGGCTCAAAGTAGGGTACCTACGACATGTAAAATTTTTAAACTCGTGCCATTTTTTTGTTTTTCACCCAAATACAAAGATTTTTATATTTTGTGAAAGCGCTCGACGAGATCTTGAAAATACATGCTTGGACATACTACTTATCTCTTATAATATCCGAGTTATAGGCATTTAAAAATTTAGTGATACAAAATTTACCATACCTTGGTCCGCCTTTTTTTGAATACCGGGCGTAATTTTGGACCAAATGGACTCAATTTTTTCTTGTTAGTTAGACAACAAAATTTCCAATAATATACAAAAAATTTCAGATCAATATTGTTTACAGATCCAAAAATATACGTTTTTTAATCTAAAAATTCAAAAAATTTTAGATTTTTGGCGTTTTTTTGCCAAAAATGTGTCTTAACTCTTTTATTAATAAAATAAAATTTTTATTAAGAACATATAACAATTTTATAGTTTTCTAAAAGGTATCTTTACGCAGAACGCTTTGGCGTAAAAAACTTGTCCTATTTTTTGAAAATGTTGCCACTGCGTCCTTCCGAATATGACCTATTTTTTATCAAAACTTTAACTTTGGGCGACATGTTCTAAAATCCCAAAGCTGGGATCAGAAAACTGAAAGCAGTTTTGGAAACCTCAATATATTTTTTATTTACTCCAAAAGTATTTTCCCAGCCCTGAAAGAAATGTGGACCCTATGGGCAAAAAAGTAAAAAATCCCATTTTTGGGATTTTCATTCCTATTTTTGGGAATTGCGGGATGCCCTTTGACCTTTTCAATTTTTTTTTTGCATATTCTTATTTGAAATGACAAATTTAACAAGCGTTGAAAATTTCATTGAGTTTTGTTCATAAATAAAGATTTTGTCATATATTACATATTTGTTTAATTTCTAAAACTATGATTTATATCAAAATTTTAATAGGATCGCAGATAGCTACAACAATTTAGTCCATATTTATCCCTTAATATCTTTTTTTAGTTAGATATGGAAATTCTCGACACTTTACAAAAAATTTCAAGCCAATATCTCAATTACATTCAAAAATATGTTCATTTAAACCTGTGTCCTTTAATTTCATCTTTTTCATATTTTAGTATTAAGTATGACAGAACATACATTTGGTGTTGAACAAAATATTTGGACAATTTTTAAAAATTATTTAGTTAATTATTTTATTATAATATTGTATATAAAATAAAAAAAATTAAAATTTTATTATGAGCCACGCACAACAACACCTAAATCACCCCACACAAATTACCTTTCCCGCCCACCGAAATATAAAACACAATTTAATACAATATCATCAGTTAGTATAATAGCTTTTTTATTTGAACTGTTTATCTTAAACATAATACAATTAATTCTTACAACCTACTTATATAGTTAATTCCTAACACTACTTATTTTCTATAAAATAATCTGTCATATCGGTATACATATCCAGAAGGTAATATAAGTCCTTTAAATCTTCCTTGTTTTGAGATGATAGAGTTTCATAACAAATCCATCTTTTTCGCATAGTTGAAAGAACAGGATCAGAAGATAGAAGTAAACTATTAAAAATATCTTCATTCTGTGATTGCCTGGAGCATTTTCTTGAGCTGAATAGTTGAACATGCTTAAAATCTCGATTCCTCGCTTCCTGGGCTTCTTCTGTTAACTCTCCAAGTGGAAGAATATTCGATTCAATTATTATTTGACCATGACACAATACTTTGTGTACTGTTGGTGTTAGTTCCCTCCATGGATACAGAGATACAAGTAATTTAGAAATTTCAGATGTGTATTCCCCAAATCGATTTTCATTAATTTTATGTTTACTATTCAGTGCCATTAAAATAGTTTTAACTCTTCGAAGCAACTCCTTGTCGATTCCAGTTATTTTTGAAGTAATTTGAAAATCACGAAAAAACCTTCTCGACGTATTACCGTCATTTGTACTACCGCAACTTGAAAGTGGTTTGTCGATGTTTAATCCCATCTGAACTTTAAATTCTTCTTGGATTCTGCGTTTTTCCGCAGCTCTCAGTTCATTCAATTCTTCATTATTTTTTGTTGATTTAGTAGGATAGTTTGTTTTTTTTTCCTGGATCGCCTTGATGGTAATATATTGTGTCCTTTTTCATGCAGAGCTTTCCTTAATATTTGGTACTTATTTCGACTGAGACCCAGTTCCAACATAAGCGCTATTGCTTCCTCTTCAGTAAAATTTGATTGTGATGTTGGAGTTGGTATACTTTCCACAATTCGCTTAAGTCGTTTTGGTGATGCATTAGGAAGAATAGTTGCAATATGTACGACATCCATAGGTTGGTTTTCCTTTTTCAGCATTTCGTTAAATGTATCAGCAATTTCCTCATTTGAGATTGAAAAAAGTTTTTGTGTGACCCTCTTTTTTTTCACCTTGAACATAAGTCTTCGTATGACTTGCAAGGCGCTCCTATTGATGTGATGTAAGTTGAGATTTCCGTAGTAGTTTCCATCCAACTACAAAATTTTAATCGAAATTTCTTTTGATTTCCATCCACAGACTTACTTTTTACATCAAAAAGTTTTAAAAAGTTTTCAATTTTTAATATGCCTGTTTTGTCTACTATTCTATTATATGTAGTTTTTATATAATTTGAAATGTCTTCAATTCTTTCTGGCCCTTTTGAAGATATACTCCATAAAACGGAACACAACTCTTCGTACTTTAATGTAATCTTCATTTTAGATTTATTAAATATGGTACTTAAAATCTGAGAAGTTTACTTATATACCAATTCTTGTCATTTCCGATACAGGTATTCCAAAGTAAAAAATTACGAATTGTCTACCTATTAACATTTAGGACTATATTAAATACTATAACCTATAACCTATTCAGTCGTTGATATTTCTTATTAGTGAATGAATCGAAGTTATCATTACCTGTATATTTTTACCTACATGATCATAAACGAAACAGAACGAAATGATCTGTCGAAAAAATTTAGGTAAAAAATAGTTATAAATTTTTGAAAATTTAAGCATAATAGGACCTTTCAATTATAAGGATAAGCAAACAAATAGAAAATAGGTAAATATAAGATTTAAATATGTGCTGTCATACTTAATACTAAAATATGAAAAAGATGAAATTAAAGGACACAGGTTTAAATGAACATATTATTGAATGTAATTGAGATATTGGCTTGAAATTTTTTGTAAAGGGTCGAGAATTTCCATATCTAACTAAAAAGTGATATTAAGGGATAAATATGGACTAAATTGTTGTAGCTATCTGCGATCCTATTAAAATTTTGATATAAATCATAGTTTTAGAAATTAAACAAATATGTAATATATGACAAAATCTTTATTTATGAACAAAACTCAATGAAATTTTCAACGCTTGTTAAATTTGTCATTTCAAATAAGAATATGCAAAAAAAAAATTGAAAAGGTCAAAGGGCATCCCGCAATTCCCAAAAATAGGAATGAAAATCCCAAAAATGGGATTTTTTACTTTTTTGCCCATAGGGTCCACATTTCTTTCAGGGCTGGGAAAATACTTTTGGAGTAAATAGAAAATATATTGAGGTTTCCAAAACTGCTTTCAGTTTTCTGATCCCAGCTTTGGGATTTTAGAACATGTCGCCCAAAGTTGAAGTTTTGATAAAAAATAGGTCATATTCGGAAGGACGCAGTGGCAACATTTTCAAAAAATAGGACAAGTTTTTTACGCCAAAACGTTCTGCGTAAAGATACCTTTTAGAAAACTATAAAATTGTTATATGTTCTTAATAAAAATTTTATTTTATTAATAAAAGAGTTAAGACACATTTTTGGCAAAAAAACGCCAAAAATCTAAAATTTTTTGAATTTTTAGATTAAAAAACGTATATTTTTGGATCTGTAAACAATATTGATCTGAAATTTTTTGTATATTATTGGAAATTTTGTTGTCTAACTAACAAGAAAAAATTGAGTCCATTTGGTCCAAAATTACGCCCGGTATTCAAAAAAAGGCGGACCAAGGTATGGTAAATTTTGTATCACTAAATTTTTAAATGCCTATAACTCGGATATTATAAGAGATAAGTAGTATGTCCAAGCATGTATTTTCAAGATCTCGTCGAGCGCTTTCACAAAATATAAAAATCTTTGTATTTGGGTGAAAAACAAAAAAATGGCACGAGTTTAAAAATTTTACATGTCGTAGGTACCCTACTTTGAGCCGCCACAGCGCCGTCCCTGGGGCATCTGCAGGGTTCATCTTCAAAATTTAAACTCGAATACTACTTGGCTACGCTCACGCCAAATTTTATCCCGATCGGATCAGCCGTTTAGAAATGCCAGATTTATTTCCAAAAAATTTCCATTCTGCCCCACTGTGTGATGTAATTTTCTCGAAAACTATGCAAGATAATTTCATGAAAGTCATCATAAGTTCGTTTCTACACAAGATATTAATTTCAGCTGAAAATTGCCAGCAGCGGTCCATAATTTCATATACCTCCCATACAAAAGTGCATATTCCCGGAAAATGAGTTTTTTGTTAATAACTTCCGTCCGAATGTCGATATCTTCACAAAACTTTACAAATTAAAATCTTATGTTAATAAAATTCATTGAGAGAAAAAATTTTCTGGATCGGTCCATAATTGGACATAGCTCCCATACAAGGTCCCCTCCCGAAAATCACTTAAACGCGCATAACTCATTACTAAATTAAGATATCCATACAAAACTTGGAATAAGTATTGCTCGTATGCACAGAAATATTACTGTGAAAGTTTTTTGCGATCGGTCCATAATTGGTCATAGCTCCCATACAAGGAGCCTTCCCGAAAATCACTTAAACGTGCATAACTCATCACTAAATTAAGATATCCATATAAAATTTGGAATAAGTATTGCCCATATGCACAGAAATATTACTGTGAAAGTTTTTTCCAATCGGTCCATAATTGGTCGTAGCTCCCATACAAGGACCCTTACCGAAAATCACTTAAACGTGCATAACTCATTACTAAATTAAGATATCCATATAAAATTTGGAATAAGTATTACTCATATGCACAGAAATATTACTGTGAAATTTTTTTCCAATCGGTCCATAATTGGTCATAGCTCCTATACAAGGACCCTTACCGAAAATCACTTAAACGTGCATAACTCATTATTAAATTAAGATATCCATATAAAATTTGGAATAAGTATTACTCACATATACAGAAATATTACTATGAAATTTTTTTCCGATCGGTCCATAATTGGTCATAGCTCCCATACGAGGTCCCCTCCCGAAAAGCACTTAAACACACATAACTCATTATTAAATTAAAATATCCATATAAAGTTCGGTACAAATATTGCTCATATGCACAGAAATATTACTGTGAATTTTTTTCCGATCGGTCCATAATTGGTCATAGCTCCCATACAAGGTCCCTTCCCTAAAATCACTTTAACACACATAACTCATTACTAAATTAAGATATCCATATAAAATTTGGTACAAGTGTTGTTCACATATACAGAAATATTATTATGGAAGTTTTTTTCGGAGCGGTCCATAATTGGTCATAGCTCCCATACAAGGTCCCCTCCCGAAAATCACTTAAACGCACATAACTCATTACAAAATATTGATATATAAATATTTAGCACAAATATTGCTCTTATATACATAAATTACACTATAAAATTGTTTTGCAATCGGTCCATATTTGGTCATAGCTCTCATACTAGGTCCCCTAAAGAAAATCACTTAAATGCACAATATTCATTACCAAATAATGATATAGATACAGAATTTTGAAATTTTGTCTTTATATACATAATTGGTCATAGCTCACATACAAGGTCCTTTTACGAAAATCTCTTAAACTCACATTACTCATTACCAAATAAAGCTATTGATCGGTTTCCCTTCAGAAAATCACATAAATACTCATAACTTATTACAAAATTAAATAAATCTTGGGATTTTTTCTATTTAAGACATGAGAAAACTTATTTCTACAAATATTTGATCAATTAGAAAAGTATTAATATAAAAGTAGCTGGTGGAGGGTATTTAAGATTCGGCTCAGCCGAATATAGCACTCTAACTTGTTTTTTTTTTCGAATTGGTCCATTATTGGTCATAGTTCCCATATAAATTATCGACAGGATCGGCACATAATAGGTCAATGAATAATCGGTCGGTATCTGGAAATCACTTAATACAAATGTTTCTGGGCCTAATCAAAATTAGTTACATACATACATGCATAAAGAAGTTACAAAATGATAAATAGTATCGTAATTACGGAAACAAAACATGTGCCGGGTTTTACAGTTCTCCATAAGGGAAATAAAGTACTTTAGTACTTAGTATGTATTTAATAGTAAAATTTATTTCATTGGTATAAATTATAAATTCGGCCCTATAACTTCAACTATTTATAGCATATTTATATTGGGTTTTAATAAAAAGTTGTTTGCAGGTGGAGGGTATTTAAGATTCGGCAGAGCCAAATATAGCATTCTAACTTGTTTTATTTCATTACGATGAGGGTAGCGGAGCACACTGGGTATAGCTAGTAATGATATAAACGGGAAAATGAAATAAATTAAAATTTTATTGAATTGATATTTTTTTACATACACTGTGGTGAAGGGTATATAAGATTCGGCACAGCCGAATATAGCACTCTTAATTGTCTTAAATAAGACATGAGAAATCTTATTTCTACAAATATTTGATCAATTAAAAAAGTATTAATATAAAAGTAGCTGGTGGAGGGTATTTAAGATTCGGCTCAGCCGAATATAGCGCTCTCACTTGTTTTCATATAAAAATGCCACGTTATTTTCTGTTTGTTCAAAACATTGCTGCTGAATAACTTTTATCAACACTGATGTTGCTGAACAGCATAAGAAATTAAACAGTTACACTTTCTCAATATGCACATTTTATTTGATCTTGGGTTGAGGGCCCTTCACACGGTCACACTTTACGTACGATGAAAAAGTAAAATGAAATTCCATCCGTATGACAAAAAAGAGAATAAAAGTCGTATGATTTATATTTTTTGTGTTTACACGATTGGTATAAAACAATAACAAAGTAAGATGGAACAGCTGTTTCACTTTGTTTGTATGTGTTTACATAAAAATACATCCCTGATCTAATGCCACTTGCTTGTTTTTTGAATCATTTCAAAAAATGAAGAGAACCATACGACTGTCAAATTTTCCATCCGTATTTTCTCTCAATGTGTGATGGTTTCATTACATATTGCGTTTAGACGATCCCATCCGTTCTCTTCTACACAAAATTTTGACAGATCATATAACTTCTGTGCTCGTGTGAAGGGGGCTTTAACAACAATTTTTTACACAAACAGGAAAGAGAATTTCTATGTGAACATTAGTTGCAAAGAATTAGGAAGCTAGTTAATAGTGTAGTGGGAATGGCGTAAAACTAGCAACTGGGAGATTTTAAGTTCGAATCCTGTTCGTTTTGGAAAGTTTTTATTTAATATTTTGCGAAAAATTATCAATTTTTTAATCCCTATGGGTGGTACAAGAAATTGTGGATTCCAAAACTATATGTATGACAAAATTCAACAATAAATATTTGTGCCAAATTTTGTATGGATATCTTTATTTCGTAATGAGTTTTATGCGTTTAAGTGATTCTCGAAAGGGGACCTTGTATGGGAGCTACGACCAATTAGGGATAGATTGTAAACAAATTTTACAGTATCATTTCTGTATATAAAAGCAATGTTTGTGCTAAATTTTGTATGGATACCTTTATTTGGTAATGAGAAATATGCGTTTAAGTGATTTTGTGAAGGAGACCTTGTATGGGAGCTAGGACCAATTGTGGACCGATCGTGAAAAAATTTACAGTAAGATTTCTGTAGATAAAAGCAATATTTGTGCCAAAGTTTGTATGAATTCGTTATTTGGTAATGAGTTTAGTGCGTTTAAAAGTTTTTCGGAAGGGAACCATATATGGGAGCTATGACCAATTAGGGACCGATTCAGAAAATTGTTTCTTTATATGAATTCTTTTGGCATGGAATTTAAATTTGTAAAATTTCGTAAAGATATCGGCATTATTTCGGAAGTTATTAACAATAAATTAATTTCGGGGAGTATGTACATTTGTTTGGGAGGTATATGAAATTGTGAACCGATTTTTAACAATGTTGATCCTGGCACCTAGAGTTATATCTCTGACAAAATTCAGCAATTTATCTGTAGTAGTTTTTGTAAAAAAATACAAATAAATATGTGAAAAACCACAAATTTTTTTTGAAGTTTTCCCGATCTTGCTGATTTTCAATACCAAGCTGCTTAGAATACCAATGATGTTTTGGGTGATTTTCATAAAGTTCCGTTGCTTTATTTTAACGTGAGCGTGTTTTATAAAGATAGAGAGACGGACAGAAGGACATATGTAAATCGACTCAGAATTTCATAAGGACCAAGAATATTGTTGGGTCTCAGATGAATATTTCTCGGTGTTACAAACGGAATAACAAACTTATATAAATATACCCTCTATCACCACTGATGGTGGTGGAGGGTATAAAAAATAAAATAAATTATGTCGGAAACCCCACTCAATTATTCTAGTTTTGTTCCGAAAGAGAAAAACCGAATATATAGTGTGTGCCAATTTTTACTATAAAAAGAAAAAAAGAACAAGTTAGAGTGCTATATTCGGCTATGTCGAACTTAAATACCCTCCACCAGCAAGCTACTTTTTATTATGTGTTGAAAACATATTTGTGTTGAATTTTATCAAGATAGCTTTAATTTTCAATGAAGTATGTGAGTTTAAATGATTTTCGGAAGAGGGCCTTATATGGCAGCTATAAGCAATAATGAAACGATCGGAGAAAAAATTGGTAGAATGATTTATATGTACACAAAACATATTGAAGTTGAATTTTATACCGATAGCTTTAGAATTCAATGAAATATATCCGTGTAAGTTATCTTCGGAAATGGAACTTATATGGGAGGTATGACCAATTATAGGTCTATCCGGAAAAAATTTCGTAGAGCGATTCATATTTGGACGAAACATATTTGTATCGAATTTTATCGAGATAGCTTTACTTGACAATGAAATATGTGCGTTTAAGTGACTTTCGGAAGTAGCCTCAGATGGGAACTATGACCAATAATGGACCGATCCGAAAAAAATTTGGTAGAATGATTTGTATATACACAAAACATATTCAACTCGAATTTTATCACAATAACTGTAGTTATTAATGAAATATTTGGATTTGGGTGATTTTCGGTAGTGGACCTTATATGGGAGCTGTGCCAATTATGGACCGATTGAGATCTGCGTTGGTAGTATGATTTTTGTTTACATTATATTTGTGTGTATAAAATTTTGTGTTGATGTCGATGTATTTGAGGGAGTTATTAACGATAAACTAATTTCCGGGAATATACATACACCTTTGCATGGGGGCTATGGGAATTATTGGATCAATTATTATGAGTTTAAACATACTTCATCCCTGGCACAAAAAAAATAACGTGTGACAAAATTCATCGAAATATCTTTGGTAGTTTCTGAGAAAACTACTTAAAAATTGGGAAAAAAACGTTATTTTTTTGTCATTGTCTTAAAATTTTTACTCATAACTTTTTATGTCGTGAACCGATTTTACTGATTTTCAATACCAAACTGTAGCGGATAATAAAGAATGTTTTGGGTGAATTTCTTAAATTTATATTTCTTCATTTTAACGTGAGCGTGTTTTACACAGACAGACGGACATAGCTAAATCGACTCAGAATTTCATAAGGATCGATATGCTTTGTTGGGTCTCAGATGAATATTTCTTGGTGTTACACACGGAATGACAAAGTTATATATACCCTCTATCACCATTGATGGTGGTGGAGGGTATAACAAGTTAAAGTGCTATATTCGGCTGAGCCGAATCTTAAATACCCTTCACCAGCTACTTTTATATTAAAACTTTTTAATGGATCAAATAGTTGTAGAAATAAGATTTATCATGTCTTAAATAGAAAAACCCCAAGTTTTAAACAGCTTAAATCTGTTACAATTGCAAGATTTATTGAACATTACAAACGCCATTTTCTTTTAGATATGCTTTAGCGATATTTAATAATTTGTGTGAAAGATTTAAGGAAATTCAACTTTTAGGGCTGGACCAGAGATACAAGCCGATGCAAAATGATCGGCGGCGGCGGCGCAACCATTTTAGGTCGGCGGCGGCGGCTTATATTAGAAAATATCGGTGGCGGCTAAATTGTCGGCTCAATTTAACTTTTTCTTCAGAAAATGACCTTATAAGCGTTTATTATATTGAAAAATCTCTCTTTATATAAGTTTTTATACCCTCCACCACCATCAGTGGTGAAAGAGGGTATATATAACTTTGTCATTCCGTGTGTAACACCAAGAAATATTCATCTGAGACCCAACAAAGTATATATATTCTTGGACCTTATGAAATTCTGAGTCGATTTAGCTATGTCAGTCTGTCCGTCCGTCCGTCCGTCTGTCTGTCTGTCTGTCTGTCTGTATAAAACATTCTCACGTTAACACGAAGCAACAAAAATTAACGAAATTCACCCAAAATATTTATTATTGTCCTAGGCAGTTTGGTATTGAAAATGAGCAAAATCGGTTCTCACCGGGAAAAGTTATGAATCAAAATTTGAAACAACCTCGAAAAAAATAAGCATTTTTTACACATTCTGGTGTAATTTTCTCGAAAACTATGAAAGATAATTCCATAGACATCAGCATACATTCGTTTCTACACAAGAGCTTGACTCCTGCTTAAAATTGCCAGAATCGGTCCACAATTTCATATACCTCCCATACAAAAGTACATATTCCCGGAAAATGGGTTTTTTGTTAATAACTTCCGTCACAATGTCGAAATCTTTACAAAATTTTACAAATAAAAATCTTATATCAATAGAATTCATTCAGAGAAAAAATTTTCTTGATCGGTCCATAATTGGACATAGCTCCCATACAAGGTCCCCTCCCGAAAATAACTTAAACGCAAATAATTCATTTCTAAATCAAGTTATCTATATAAAATTTGGTATAAGTATTGCCCTCACATACAGAAGTATTACTGTGAATTTTTTTTTTCCATCGGTCCATAATTGGTCATAGTTTCCATACAAGGTCTCCTCCCGAAAATCAATTAAACGCGCATAACTCATTACTTACATAAGACATCCATATAAAATTTGGTACAAGTATTACTCATCTGCACAGAAATATTATTGTGAAATTTTTTTCCGATCGGTCCATTATTGGTCATAGCTCCCATACAAATCACTTAAACGCGCATAACTCATTACAAAATTAAGATACCCATATAAAATTTGGTACATGTATTACTCTCACATACAGAAATTTTACTGAGAATTTCTTTTCTGATCGGTCCATAATTGGTCATAGCTCCCATACACGGTCCCCTCCCGAAAATCACTTAAACGCACATAACTCATTAACAAATTAAGATATCTATATAAAATTTGGTACAAGTATTGTTCATATGCACAAAAATATTACTGTAAAATTTTTTTCCGATCGGTTCATAATTGGTCATAGCTCCCACTCAAGGTCCCCTCCCGAAAATCGCTTAAACGCACATAACTCATTACTAAATTAAGATATCCACATAAAATTTGGTACAGGTATTAGTGCTGTTAAAGTATTGAGTAGTGGGTATCGAGTATCGAGTATTTGCCCTATTTTTTGGGTACTCAATACTAAAAAGTAGTTACTCAATACTTTCAGACTTGTATATGGATTTAACTTATTTAAATTTAACGGCTATGATGTGAAAAAATACAGCTCTAAAATCTAATATAGACCATATCATTATTAGAAATGCAACTCTTAGCAATATCAAATCAATGTAAAAATAATTTAAACACTGCAATAATAGTTAAAAAGTTACAAATATTTATCGACGCTATCTAAAAAAATAAAATGTCTCAAAAGAGGTGTGATGTCTGGTCTAACTTTACTTAAAAAAAGGAAAAATTCCTCGTTTTTAATTTAAAATAAAACCGTTAAAAGTATCGAGTAGTATTGAGTACCCAAACGAAAAGTATTGAGTAGTATTGAGTAATCAAAAGTAGTAGAATATTACAGCACTAACAGGTATTGCTCACATATACAGAAATATTACTGTGGAATTTTTTTTCCTATCGGTCCATAATTGGTCATAGCTTCCATACAAGGTTCCCTCCCGAAAATCACTTAAACGCACGTCACTCATTACTAAATTAAAATATCCATATATAGTTCGGTACAAGTATTGCTCTCACATACAGAAATATTACTGTGAAATTTTTTTCCGATCGATCCATAATTGGTCATAGCTCCCATACAAGGTCCTCTTTCGAAAATCTCTTAAATGCACATTACTCATTACCAAATAAAGCTATTGATACAAAAATTCTATTTCAAGATTTTTGCACGATCGGTTCATAACACACATTACTTATTACTAAATTACGATATAGATACAAAATTTTACTGAAATATAGCTTTCATGTCCAGAAGTTTTGCTTAAAGAATTTTTTACGATCGGTCTATAATTGGTCATATCTCCCATACTAGTTGCATTATCAATTTGTGTAGAAAAAAAATATATATATGTATTTTGAAAATCCTTAAATCTTTCACACACATGCATACATGCAAATTAATAAAAATCGCCAAGCGTTGGTAATGTTCAATAAATCTTGGAATTGTAATAGATTTGAGCTGTTTGAATCTAGGGATTTTTCTATTTAAGATATGAGAAAACTTATTTCTACAAATATTTGATCAATTAGAAAAGTATTAATATAAAAGTAGCTGGTGGAGGGTATTTAAGATTCGGCTCAGTCGAATATAGCACTCTAACTTGTTTCTGTATAAAATGGACATTATTTGCCATAAGAACTTAAAATAGTGGCAACTCTGTTCAAATTGGTGAAATTATTTTCTGAAAGACATGTGCGATTCCAATCTTTATCAGCGGCTACGTTTAAGCCGGCTTAGCTTTTGAGCCGAAAGAAGTCGGCAGCGGCGCGGCTTGCTAAATATTACCGGCGGCCAGCCGCCGCCAATTTGAGCCGTCTCAGCTTGTATCTCTGGGCAGGACCTAGTATGGGAGATATGACCAACTATGGACCGATCGTAAAAACATTTTTAAGTAACATTTTTGCATATAAAAGCTATATTTCAGTCAAATTTTGTATCTATATCGAAATTTAGTAATAAGTTATGTGTGTTTAAGGGATTTTCGGAAGGGAACCTTGTATGGGACCTATCGCATCCATATTTTGAACCGAACTCATTTTCCGGGAATATGTACTTTTGTATGGGAGGTATAAAAAGTTGTGAACCGATTCCGGGAATTTTCAACAGGAATAAAGTTCTCGTGCAAAAACAAATGTATAATGATTTTCATGGAATTATATTGCATAGTTTTCGTGAAAACTACATCAGAATGTGTAAAAGTTGTTTTAAATGTTGATTCATAACTTTTCCCGATGTAAACCGATTTTGCTCATTTTTAATACCACACTGCCTAGGACAATAGGGAATATTCTGGCCAAATTTCAATAATTTATTTCACTTCGCTTTTTCGTGAGCGTGTTTTACACAGACAGACGGACGGACGGACAGACGGACATATCTATATCGACTCAGAATTTCATAAGAACCAAGAATATATATACTTTGTTGAATCTCAGATGAATAGTTCTTGGTGTTACACACGGAATGACAAACTTATAAATACCCTCTATCACTACTGATGGTGGTGGAGGGCATAAAAACAAATAAAATTAATGTAAAATTCACTAGGATGCAAAAAGGGCTTGTATATATGTGATTTTGATGGGATATATGATTTTGATCGGATGCCATGCCCCTTTTTACGCCCACTTTTTGTAAAACTATTATTACACCAATTGTGGAATCACAGTATGCAAAAACTACTAAACCGATTAACCTGAAATTTTGCATACCGATCTACTCCCACTTTTTGTAAAACGATCCTTACCTATATCTTATCCTATAATTATTTATATATATTATAAAGTCTGTTTGTTACGCTTTCACGGACAAACTAGTTAAAACACTAATAGTTCTATTCTAAAGTAGAACAATGAGCTACATAAAATAATGATTTGACGTCACGATTCTTCTTATGCTCACTTTTTTCTATATAATTGTTATCCAAAATTTAAAAAAAAAAACAAGTTAGAGTACTATATTCGGCTGAGCCGAATCTTAAATGCCCTCCACCAGCTACTTTTATATTAATACTTTTTTAATTGATCAAATATTTGTAGAAATAAGTTTTCTCATGTCTTAAATAGAAAAACCCCAAGATTTAAACAGCTTAAATCTGTTACAATTCCAAAATTTATTGAACATTACAAACCCCATCTTCCTTTATATTTTTATAGCGCCCTAAGATATGCTTTAACGATATTTAATAATGTGCATATATGCATGTGTGTGTAAGATTTAAGGATTTTCAAAATACATATTGTAACGAACTTCCGGTTGTCCGGATTGGAAGCTGGGGTATACTCAGCCACTCCAGGTCCTCTTTTATTTTTAAAAGATTAAGTCCGGTTTTGTTCTTTTATTATTATTATTTCTTTCTTTATTATTCTTTTTCTTTTTATTTATATTTATATTGGTTTAATTTTTACAAAAAAAATAGTTCTTATCTTCTCTACGAGACAGTGGCCAACTTCCACCTCTAACTCCTGTCTACCAATATCGAATGTAATCCGCTATTGGTTAATAAAATCTCTTTTGGATGTAAATCCAAATTCCCTAAATTCCTAGATGTTATCCAGGAATTTCCTCATGCGCTTCTGAACAATCCTACCTCTAACTCCTGTATACCAAATCGAATGGGATTCGTTTGGTAGTGTAATTCTGTTTGGATGTAATCCAAACACCTAAACTTCTTGGATGTTATCCGAGAAATTCCTAATAGTATTCTCCTCACTTTGTTTTATTGGATGTAATCCAACAGAATCTGTTTCCCTATGTGTACTGTTCTGATTGTAAACCAGACCAATACTGAAAATATTTAAGTTTCGCCACGTCTTACCACCTCGCTGTTACACCAGAGAAGAGAGTTATACGCTGCGATCCAGCCTTTTTATATTCACTTCTTTGTCGCTTTGTCGCATTCTCTCTGCTTTTCTTATTTCCTTTTACACAGCCTCTCTTCTCACAGTTCGCCGCATGCTGCATCCAACTTGCTCTCATTTTCTCTCACTCATATGTTCATAGCTTTCAGTTTCCATTATTCCATTCTCTCTGTATGTTTTTTTTTTTCTCCATCGCTTCCATCCCATAAGGTCTCCAATTATTTTCTCTTTTGTTCGCACTTTGTTTTCCATTCCCTTATACTCTCGCTTTTCCTTGTCTCTCCTGTAACAACAGAAGCTTGAACTACTGACAAATGTAATTCACCAGTAGTTTCTATTATTAGTGTCATTGTGGGGAACATAATTCACCATCTTTCGATGGATGTGATCCATCGTAACTCAAATACTGGTGAATGTAATTCACCACCCAAAAAAAATCATCAGCCTCTCTTCTCACAGTTCGCCGCATGCTGCATCCAACTTGCTCTCATTTTCTCTCACTCATATGTTCATAGCTTTCAGTTTCCATTATTCCATTCTCTCTGTATGTTTTTTTTTTCTCCATCGCTTCCATCCCATAAGGGATGACAAATGTAATTCACCAGTAGTTTCTATTATTAGTGTCATTGTGGGGAACATAATTCACCAGTAGTTTCTATTATTAGTGTCATTGTGGGGAACATAATTCACCATCTTTCGATGGATGTGATCCATCGTAACTCAAATACTGGTGAATGTAATTCACCACCCAAAAAAAAAAATCTTCACCTTAACAAATATGATTAATTTTTTTTTTTTGTTTTATTATATTTTATTTACATATTAGTACCTATGTATGTTGGGGAAAATCTTCAGAAGATTTTCTTCCTCACAATATATATAATTTTGTTCTACACAAATTGATAATGCAACTAGTTAAATACGGTTAAATTGGTTTTAGGGGCAGGACCTAGTATGGGAGATATGACCAATTATAGACCGATCGTAAAAAATTCTTTAAGCAAAATTTCTGTACATAAAAGATATATTTCAGTCAAATTTTGTAATTTACTAATAAGTAATGTGTGTTCAAGTGATTTTCTGAAGGGACGCTTGCATGGGACCGACCGCACCCATGTTATGGACCGATCGTGAAAAAATTTTGAAATATAATTTTTGTATACCAAACTAATATTTGTGCCAAATTTTGTATCAATAGCTTTATTTGGTAATGAGTAACGTGCATTTAAGAGATTTTCGTAAAAGGACCTTGTATGACCAATTATGTATATAAAGACAAAATTTCAAAATTCTGTATCTATATCATTATTTGGCAATGAATATTGTGCATTTAAGTGATTTTCTGGAGGGGACCTAGTATGAGTGCTATGACCAAATGTGGACCGATCGTAAAAAATTTTATGGTGTAATTTATGTATATAATATTTTTGCTAAATGTATGGATATCAATATTTTGTAATGAGTTATGGGTGTTTAAGTGATTTTCGGGAGGAAACCTTGTATGGGAGCTATGACCAATTATGGACCGATCCGAAAAAATCTTCCATAATAATATTTCTGTGCATATGAGCAATATTTATTCCAAATTTTATATTGATATCTTAATTTAGTAATGAGTTATGTTTAAGTGATTTTCGGAAGGGGACCTTGTATGGGAGCTATGACCAATTATGGGCCGATCGGAAAAAAACTTTCATAGTAATATTTCTGTGTATGTGAGCAATACTTGTACCAAACTTTATATGAATATCTTAATTTAGTAATGAGTTATGTGCGTTTAAGTGATTTTCGGAAGGGGACCTTGTATGGGAGCTATGACCAACTATGGACCGATCCAGAAAATTTTTTCTCTCAAATATTTCCATTGACATAAGATTTTAATATGTAAAATTTTGTGAAGATATCAATATTCTGACAGAAGTTATTAACAAAAAACTCATTTTCCGGGAATATGTTCTTTTGTATGGGAGGTATATAAAATTATGGACCGATTCTGGCAATTTTCAGCAGGAATCAAGATCTTGTGTAAAAACGAATGTATGATGACTTTCATGAAATTATCTTGCGAGAAAATTACATCAGAAAGTGTAAAAAATGCTTATTTTTTCGGAGTTTTTTTAAATTTTAATTCATAACTTTTCCCGATGTGAACCGATTTTTCTCATTTTCAATACCAAACTGTACCGGATAATTATGAATATTTTGGGTGAATTCGGTTAATTTACATTGCTTCGTTTTAACGTGAGCGTGCTTTACACAAACAGACAGACGGACAGACGGACATAGCTAAATCGACTCAGAATTTCATAAGGACCCAGAATATATATACTTTATTGGGTCTCAGATGAATATTTCTTGGTGTTTAACACGGAATGACAAACGTATATATACCCTCTATCACCACTAATGGTTATGGAGGGTATAAAAAAATTTCATAAAAATTAAACAACAACAACACTGCTTATTCATTGCCTTTGTATTTTGTTTTTATACCCACCATCAAAAAAGATGGGGGGTATATTGATTTTGTCATTCCGTTTGTAACACATCGAAATATTGGTCATAGACCCATAAAGGTATATATATTTCGGCTCCTTATTAAATTCTAAGACGATCTAGCCATGTCCGTCCGTCTGTCTGTTGAAATCACGATAGAGACCACACGAGAGGAGCTAGACGGTTGAAATTTTGCATAAATAATATGTTAAGGTTTGTTTGGTATTGAAAATGGGCAATATCTGTCCACTTTTTCGGATTGCCCCCATACAAGTGGACCTCCAAAAAACAGCTTTAACGGGCATAACTGATTTAGAAGTACAAGTATAGCGATGAAATTCGACATAAATAAGTTTCATATGAGCCAAAATCTTTTTATCAAATTTTTTGAGGATCGGCCAATAAATGACCCTACCCCCCATATAAGGTCCCTTTCTGAAAATTACTTTAACACTCATTACTGGTCCCAAAATGCAAGTATAGCGATGAAATTCGACATAAATTTTAAATTTAAATTTTAATTTTAAAGTTTCATGTAAGCCAAAATCTTTCTACCAAATTTTTTGAGGATCGGTCCATAATTGACCCTACCCCCCATATAAGGTCCCCTTTAGAAAATTACTTTAACACTCATTACTGGTCCAAAAATGCGAGTATAGCGATGAAATTCAGTATAAGTAAGTTTCTTACGAACCAAAATCGCTCTACGAATTTTTTTTTAAGATCGGCCCATAAATGACCCTATCCAACATATAAGGTCCCCTTCTGAAAATGACTTTAACGCTCATTACTGGCTAAAAAATACGAATATACCAATAACATTTTACACAATTAAGTTCCTCTCGAGACAAAATGCGATGAAATGCTACACACGTAAGTTTCTTACGAGCCAAAACCTCTGTACCAATTTTTTTGGATCGGCCCATAAATGACCCTTCCCCCACTGCAAATAACTACAATGCTCATTACTGGCTTAAAAATATGAATGTGACGAAAATTGACGCACATAAGTTTAATCTCTCCACCAAATTTAGGGAGGATCGGTATATAATTTACCCTACCGCCCATATAAGGTCCCCTTCAGAAAATTACTTAAACGATCATTACTGGCTTAAAAATATGAGTTATGAAATACGGTTATGAAATACGCTCCGAATTTCATGCGGAATGTGTCGGTAATACACAAAAGGTTTCCTTCAGGAAAGAGTTTTGGCTAATAAACTACGAGTGTTCCTTATTTAAAATACGAGTATAGCCCTGAATGTACAAAATTTTATGAGTATCGGTTCATAATTGAGGCTCACGGTTTAAGAATTGAAATAAAATATTTTTTTTGATACCCACCATCAAAAAAGATGAGGGGTATATTAATCTTGTCATTCCGTTTGTAACACATCGAAATATTGGTCATAGACCCACAAAAGTATATATATTCAGGGTCTTCATTAAATTCTAAGACGATCTAGCCATGTCTGTCCGTCTGTCTGTCCGTCCGTCTGTCTGTCTGTTGAAAGCACGATAGAGTCCCAACGGAAAGAGCTAGAGGGTTGAAATTTCACATAAATATTTCTTATAGGTAAGGTTTGTTCCACGTTTTCGGATAGCCCCCATACAAGTGGCCCCTCGAAAAGCAGCTTCAACAGCCATAACTTGTTTAAAAATACGAATATAGCGATGAAATTCGACATAAGTAAGTTTCTTATGATCAAAAATCACTATGCAAAATTTTATGAGGATCGGTCCATGATTGACCCTACCCCCCATATAAGGTCCCCTTCAGAAAGTGACTGCGACGCTCATTAATAGCTTAAAAATACGAGTGCAGCGATGAAACTCGACACAAATAAATTTAATACGAACCAAATTCTGTCTACCAAATTTTATGAGGATCGACCCATAATTAACCCTACCCCACTATATAAGGTCCCCTTCAGAAAATTACTTTAACGCTTATAACTGGCCTAAAAAATACGAGTATATAGATGATTCGACATAAGTAAATATCATTCGAGTCAAACGAGGATTGATGGATATATAAGATTCGGCATAGCCGAATATAACACTCTTACTTGTTTTTTTTTTTTGAGTGTTTCGTTTCTTATGTTTGGATGCCTGTGTGTTTCATTGCCTTGTGTATATTGTTTTTGCTTCTTGGTGCATTCAGTTTCGTATGTTTGGATGTCTGTTGGTTTCATTTCGTTGTGTATTTTGTTTTTGTTATTTTTTTAGTATTTCGTTTCGTATGTTTCATTGCCATGTGTATATTGTTTTTGTTTCTTGGTATATTCAGTTTCGTATGTTTAGATGCTGTTGGTTTTACTGCCTTGTGTATTTTGTTTTTGTGTGGTTACTTCGTTTAGCGTTGTTGTTGTTCATTTTTATACCCCCCATCAAAAAAGATGGAGGGTATATTGATTTTGTCATTCCGTTTGTAACACATCGAAATATTGGTCATAGACCCATAAAAGTATATATATTTCGGCTCCTTATTAAATTCTAAGACGATCTAGCCATGTCCGTCCGTCTGTCTGTTGAAATCACGATAGAGACCACACGAGAGGAGCTAGACGGTTGAAATTTTGCAAAAATAATATGTTAAGGTTTGTTTGGTATTGAAAATGGGCAATATCGGTCCACTTTTTCGGATTGCCCCCATACAAGTGGACCTCCAAAAAAGAGCTTTAACGGGCATAACTGCTTTAGAAGTACAAGTATAGCGATAAAATTCGACATAAATAAGTTTCATATGAGCCAAAATCTTTCTATCAAATTTTTTGAGGATCGGCCGATAAATGATCCTACCCCCCATATAAGGTCCCTTTCTGAAAATTACTTTAACACTCATTACTGGTCCCAAAATGCAAGTATAGCGATGAAATTCGGTATAAGTATGTATCTTACGAACCAAAATCTCTCTACAAATTGTTTTTAGGATCGGCCCATAAATGACCCTACCCCCCATGTAAGGTCCCCTTTAGAAAATGACTTTAACACTCATTAATAGCCCAAAAATTCGAGTATAGCGATGAAATTCAGTATAAGTAAGTTTCTTACGAACCAAAACCTTTTAACCAATTTTTTTAGGATCGGCCCATAAATGACCCTACCCCCCATATAAGGTCCACTCCTGAAAATGACTTTAACACTCATTACTGGCCCCAAAATGCAAGTATAGCGATGAAATTCGACATAAATAAGTTTCATGTAAGCCAAAATCTTTCTATTAAATTTTTTGAGGATCGGTCCATAATTGACCCTACCCCCCATATAAGGTCTCCTTTAGAAAATTACTTTAACACTCATTACTGGTCCAAAAACGCGAGTATAGCGATGAAATTCGGTATAAGTAAGTTTCTTACGAACCAAAATCGCTCTACGATTTTTTTTTTAAGATCGGCCCATAAATGACCCTATCCCCCATATAAGGTCCCCTTCTGAAATGACTTTAACGCTCATTACTGGCTAAAAAATACGAATATAGCAATAAAATTTTACACAATCTAAGACGATCTAGCCATGTCTGTCCGTCTGTCTATCTGTTGAAAGCACGATAGAGTCCCAATGGAAAGAGCTATAGGGTTGAAATTTCACATAAATATTTCTTATAGGTGAGGTTTGTTTGGTATTGAAAATGGGCAATATCGGTCCACGTTTTCGGATAGCCCCCATACAAGTGACCCCTCCAAAAGCAGCTTTAACAGCCATAACTTGTTTAAAAATGCGAATATAGCGATGAAATTCGACATAAGTAAGTTTCTTATGATCAAAAATCACTATGCAAAATTTTATGAAAATCGGTCCATGATTGACCCTACCCCCCATATAAGGTCCCCTTCAGAAAGTGACTGCAACGCTTATTAATAACTTAAAAATACGAGTGTAGCGATGAAATTCGACACAAATAAATATAATACGAACCAAATTCTGTCTACCAAATTTTATGAGGATCGACCCATAATTAACCCTACCCCACTATATAAGGTCCCCTTCAGAAAATTACTTTAACGCTTATAACTGGCCTAAAAAATACGAGTATATAGATGATTCTACATAAGTAAGTTTCATTCGAGTCAAACGAGGATTGATGGTGGGTATATAAGATTCGCCATAGCCGAATATAACACTATTACTTGTTTGTTTTGCTATTGCTATAATAATGATATAGTCCGGAAAATGAAATAAAATTAAATTTTATGAAATTGATATTTATTAAATACACTATGGTGAAGGGTATATAAGATTCGACAAAGCCGAATATAGCACTTTTACTTGTTTTTTTTCCGAAATGGTCCATTATTGGTCATAGTTCCCATATAAATTATCGGCAGGATCGGCACATAATAGGTCGAAAAATAATCGGTCGGTATCTGAATATCACTTAATACAAATGTTTCTGGGCCTAATCAACATTAGTTACATACATACATGCATAAAGAAGTTACAAAATGATAAATAGTATCTTAATTACGGAAACAAAACATGTGCCGGTTTTTACAGTTCTCCATAAGGGAAATAGAGTACTTTAGTACTTAGTATGTATTTTAATACTTCAGTAAAATTTATTTCTTTGGTATAAATTATAAATTCGGCCCTATAACTTTAACCATTTATGACATATTTATATTTGGTTTTAATAAAAAGTAGTTTACTGGTTGAGGGTATTTAAGATTCGGCAGAGCCAAATATAGCATACTAACTCGTTTCGTCTTTGTTTCTCAAAAATACATCTATTTATAAAAAAGTATGTTTAACAAGTTGGAGTGCTATATTCGGCAATGCCGAATCTTAAATACCCTCCACCAGCAAGCTACTTTTATCAAAATCCATTTAACTATCTAATTTTTAGATAACTTGGCATAATTTTTGTTTCCGTATTGAGGGTACTAACATTTATGCATATGTCAAACTAATTTTAATTAGGTCGAGAAAAATGTGTATTAATAGGGCAGTTTGAAAACATTTCAATATCATGATTTATCTATACACAGAACATACTCATTTTGAATTTTATCCGGATATAATCATTTAATTACGAATTAAGTGGTATTAAGTGATTTTCAGAAGTATACCTTATATGGGAGCTAAGACAACCTATGGACCGATCCGCAAAAAAATTCCGTAGAATGATTTATATATACAAAATACACATTTATGTCGAATTTTATCTCGATAACTTTGATTGTCAATGTGCATTTGAGTAATTTTCGGAAATGGTCCTTATATGGGAGTTGTGACCAATTATCGACCGATAAGGAAAAAATTTCGTATAATGATTTATATGCCAAACAAAAAATTCAAGTCGAATTTTAATACAATAGATTTATTAATTAATGAAATACGTGCGTTTAGGTGATTTTCGGAAGTGGACTTTATATAGGAGCTATATAAACACACAAAACATATTTGTGTCGAATTTTATCAAGATATCTTTATTTGCGTTTAAGTGATTTTTTTTGAAGTGGACCTTATATAGGAGCTATTACCATATATGGACCAACCCGTAAAAAATTTGGTAGAATGATTTATATGCTCACAAAACATATTCAAGTCGTACTTTATCCCGATTTCGTTTTTATTCAAAGAAATATATGCGTTTTACTGATTTTCGTAAGTGGGCCCTCTATGGGAGCCTATCCGGAAAAAATTTCTTAGAGTGACTCATATTAAGACAAAACATATTTATGTCGAATTTTATCACGATAGTTTTATTTGACAATGAAATATGTGTTTATAAGTAATTTTCGGAAGTGGTCTTTATATGGGAGCTATGACCCATAATGGACCGATCCGTAAAAAAATTTGTAAAATGATTTGTGTGTATACAAAACGTATTTGTGTAGAATTTTATCTCGATAGCTTTATAATTCAATGAAATATATGCGTTTAAGTGATTTTCGGAAGTGGACCTTATATGGGAGCTATGACCATTTATGGGCCTATTCGGAAAAAATTTCGTAGAGTGATTCGTATTTAGACTAAACATATTTGTGTCGAATTTTATCCATATATCTTTATTTGACAATGAAATATGAGCTTTTAAATGATTTTCGGAAGTGGGCCTTATATGGGAGCTATGACCAATAATGAACCGATCCGTAAAAAATTTGGTAGAATGATTTGTATGTACACAAAACATATTTAACTCGAATTTTATTACAATAACTTTATTCATCAATGAAATATGTGCGTGTAGGTGATTTTCGGAAGTGTACTTATATGGGAGCTATGACAAATTGTGAACCGACTAAGTTCTACGTTCATAGTATGATTTCTATTCATATTATTTTTGCATTTACAAAATTTTGTGTTGATAGCGATATATTTGAGGGATAAACTAATTTCCGGGAATATATACCTTTGTATGGGGGCTATGGGAAATATTGGATCGATTGTAAAGATTTTGAACACAAATGATCACTGCCCTGAAAAAATAATATGTGACAAAATTCATCGAAATATCTTTGGTAGTTTCTGAGAAAACTTCAAATGAATTATGAAACAAGTTAGAGTGCTATATTCGGCTGAGCCGAATCTTAAATACCCTCCACCAGCAACTTTTGTATTAATACATTTCTAATTAATAAAATATTTGTAGAAATAAGTTTTCTCATGTCTTAAATAGAAAAATCCCAAGATTTAAACAGCTTAAATCTACTACAATTCCAAGATTCATTGAACATTAGAAACGCCACTTTCATTTAAATTTTTATAGCGCCCTAAGATATGCTTAGGGCGATCGAAAAAAATTTTCATAGTAATATTGCTGTGCATATGAGTAATACTTGTGCCAAATTTTATATTGATATCTTAATTTAGTAATGAGTTATGCGAGTTTAAGTGATTTTCGGGAGGGGACCTTATATGGGAGCTATGACCAATTATGGACCGATCGGAAAAAAATTTCACAGTAATATTTCTGAGCATATGAGTAATACTTGTACCATGGATATCTTAATTTAGTAATGTGTTATGCGCGTTTAAGTGATTTTCGAGAGGGGACCTTATATGGGAGCTATGACCAATTATGGACCGATCGGAAAAAACTTTCACAGTAATATTTCTATGCATATGGGCAATAATTATACCAAATTTATATAGATATCTGAATTTAGTAATGAGTTATGCGCGTTTAAGTGATTTTCGGGAGGGGACCTTGTATGGGAGCTATGATCAATTATGGACCGATCGGAAAAAAATTTCACAGCAAAATTTCTGTGCATATGAGTAATATTTGTACCAAATTTTATATGGATATCTTAATTTAGTTATGAGTTAAGCGCGTTTAAGTGATTTTCGGGAGTGGACCTTGTATGGGAGCTATGACCAATTATTGACCGATCGGAAAAAAATTTCACAGTAATATTTCTATGCATATGGGCAATACTTATACCAAATTTTATATGGATATATTAATTTAGTACTGAGTTATGCGCGTTTAAGTGATTTTCGGGAAGGGACCTTGTATGGGAGCTATGACCAATTATGGACCGATCTGAAAAAACTTTCACAGTAATATTTCTATGCATATGGGCAATACTTACACCAAATTTTATTTGGATATCTTAATTTAGTAATGAGTTATGCGCGTTTAAGTGATTTTCGGGAGGGGACCTTGTATGGGAGCTATGATCAATTATGGACCGATCGGAAAAAAATTTCACAACAATATTTCTGTGCATATGAGTAATATTTGTACCAAATTTTATATGGATATCTTAATGTAGTTATGAGTTAAGCGCGTTTAAGTGATTTTCGGGAGGGGACCTTGTATGGGAGCTATGACCAATTATGGACCGATCGGAAAAAAATTTCACAGTAATATTTCTATGCATATGGGCAATACTTATACCAAATTTTATATGGATATCTTAATTTAGTTATGAGTTAAGCGCGTTTAAGTGATTTTCGGGAGGGGACCTTGTATGGGAGCTATGACCAATTATGGACCGATCGGAAAAAAATTTCACAGTAATATTTCTATGTATATGGGCAATACTTATACCAAATTTTATATGGATATATTAATTTAGTACTGAGTTATGCGCGTTTAAGTGATTTTCGGGAGGGGACCTTGTATGGGACCTATGACCAATTATGGACCGATCGGAAAAAAATTTCACAGCAAAATTTCTGTGCATATGAGTAATATTTGTACCAAATTTTATATGGATATCTTAATTTAGTTATGAGTTAAGCGCGTTTAAGTGATTTTCGGGAGGGGACTTTGTATGGGAGCTATGACCAATTATGGACCGATCGGAAAAAAATTTCACAGTAATATTTCTATGCATATGGGCAATACTTATACCAAATTTTATATGGATATCTTAATTTAGTTATGAGTTAAGCGCGTTTAAGTGATTTTCGGGAGTGGACCTTGTATGGGAGCTATGACCAATTATTGACCGATCGGAAAAAAATTTCACAGTAATATTTCTATGCATATGGGCAATACTTATACCAAATTTTATATGGATATATTAATTTAGTACTGAGTTATGCGCGTTTAAGTGATTTTCGGGAAGGGACCTTGTATGGGAGCTATGACCAATTATGGACCGATCTGAAAAAACTTTCACAGTAATATTTCTATGCATATGGGCAATACTTACACCAAATTTTATTTGGATATCTTAATTTAGTAATGAGTTATGCGCGTTTAAGTGATTTTCGGGAGGGGACCTTGTATGGGAGCTATGATCAATTATGGACCGATCGGAAAAAAATTTCACAACAATATTTCTGCGCATATGAGTAATATTTGTACCAAATTTTATATGGATATCTTAATTTAGTTATGAGTTAAGCGCGTTTAAGTGATTTTCGGGAGGGGACCTTGTATGGGACCTATGACCAATTATGGACCGATCGGAAAAAAATTTCACAGTAATATTTCTATGCATATGGGCAATACTTATACCAAATTTTATATCGATATCTTAATTTAGTTATGAGTTAAGCGCGTTTAAGTGATTTTCGGGAGGGGACCTTGTATGGGAGCTATGACCAATTATGGACCGATCGGAAAAAAATTTCACAGTAATATTTCTATGCATATGGGCAATACTTATACCAAATTTTATATGGATATATTAATTTAGTACTGAGTTATGCGCGTTTAAGTGATTTTCGGGAGGGGACCTTGTATGGGACCTATGACCAATTATGGACCGATCGGAAAAAACTTTCACAGTAATATTTCTATGCATATGGGCAATACTTACACCAAATTTTATTTGAATATCTTAATTTAGTAATGAGTTATGCGCGTTTAAGTGATTTTCGGGAGGGGACCTTGTATGGGAGCTATGATCAATTATGGACCGATCGGAAAAAAATTTCACAACAATATTTCTGTGCATATGAGTAATATTTGTACCAAATTTTATATGGATATCTTAATTTAGTTATGAGTTAAGCGCGTTTAAGTGATTTTCGGGAGGGGACCTTGTATGGGAGCTATGACCAATTATGGACCGATCGGAAAAAAATTTCACAGTAATATTTCTATGTATATGGGCAATACTTATACTAAATTTTATTTGGATATCTTAATTTAGTAATGAGTTATGCGCGTTTAAGTGATTTTCGGGAGGGGACCTTGTATGGGAGCTATGACCAATTATGGACCGATCGGAAAAAAATTTCACAGTAATATTTCAATGCATATGGGCAATACTTATACCAAATTTTATTTGGATATCTTAATTTAGTAATGAGTTATGCGCGTTTAAGTGATTTTCGGGAGGGGACCTTGTATGGGAGCTATGTCCAATTATGGACCGATCCATAAAATTTTTCCTCTGAGAGAATTCTATTGACAGAAGATTTTAATTTGTAAAATTTTGTGAAGATATCGACATTGTGGCGGAAGTTATTAACAAAAAACCCATTTTCCGGGAATATGTACTTTTGTATGGGAGGTATATGAAATTGTGGACCGATTCTGGCAATTTTCAGCAGGGATCAAGATCTTGTGCAGAAACGAATGTATGGTGATTTCCATGAAATTATCTTGCATCGTTTTCGAGAAAACTACATCAGAATGTGTAAAAAATGCTTATTTTTTTCCGAGGTTGTTTTAAATTTTGATTCATAACTTTTCCCGGTGGGAACCGATTTTGCCCATTTGCAATACCAAACAACTTAGGAAAATGAAGAACATTTTGGGTGAATTTGGTTAAGCTCTATTGCTTCGTTTTATCGTGAGCGTGTTTTACACAGACAGACGGACAGACGGACAGACGGACATAGCTAAATCGACTCAGAATTTGATAAGGACCCAGAATATATATACTTTGTTGGGTCTCAGATGAATATTTCTTGGTGTTACACACGGAATGACAAAGTTATATATACCCTCTATCACCACTGATGGTGGTGGAGGGTATAAAAAACGTAATTTTTTTCGAGGTAGTCTGAAATTTTTACTCATAACTTTTTACGTTGTGGACCGATTGTGCTGATTTTCAATACCAAACTGCTTAGGATAATGATAAATATTTTGGGTGAATTTGGTTGATTTCCTTTGCTTAGTTTTAAAGTGAGCGTGTTTTACACAGACAGACAGTCAGACATAGCTGAATCGACTCAGAATTTCATAAGGACCCAGAATATATATATTTTGTTGGGTCTTAGATGAATACTTGTTGGTGTTACACACGGAACGACAAACTTATATCATATAAAATATATATGAATTCATCTATATTTTATATGAACAATGCTTTATATGCATCGTTTCAGAGGTATGCCTATATAAGATTTGCAAAAGTGCTGTCTTTTAGGACACTCAAATGAGTAGTCAAATATATATTTGAGCTGCATTTAAAAAATGGCAACCGAATTTATATCAAGATAATTTTTGATGGTTTTTTTAACTTATTGCAGATTTTTATTGTTATCTCGATTTAACAATAAATTTAAATTTTATATTTTTGTATGAAAAATATTAGTGATTACGGATCTTTATTTTTTCTCGAATTGAGAGTTATTTAAAGTAAATTTTTAAAGAGTTATATAAATAGAAATTTTAAGGGGAGATATAAATGATTTTCTAGATGAATTTGTAGATTTAAATTTAAAATTCGAATTTTTGTGAAAAATGTAATATGAATATATTATTTATCCTATTTTAGGAGCGGTTTTTGTTCAGTACTGCATACAATAGTGACATCGTAGACATTCATTCAAGATCTAATATAGTTATAGTTTTTATACCCTCCACCACCATCAGTGGTGATAGAGGGTATATATAAGTTTGTCATTCCGTGTGTAACACCAAGAAATATTCATCTGAGACCCAACAAAGTATATATATTCTGGGTTCTTATGAAATTCTGAGTCGATTTAGCTATGTCCGTCCGTCTGTCTGTCTGTGTAAAACACGCTCACGTTAGAACGAAGCAATGGAAATTAACGAAATTCAGCAAACATATTTACTATTATCCGGTACAGTTTGGTATTGAAAATGAGCAAAATCGGTATACATTCTGATGTAATTTTCTCGAAAACTATGCTAGATAATTTCATGAAAGTCATCATATATTCGTTTCTTCTAAAATCTTGATTTCTGCTGAAAATTGCCAGAATCGGTCCATAATTTCATATACCTCCCATACAAAAGTATATATTCCCGGAAAATGAGTTTTTTTATTAACTTCCGTCAGAATGCTGATATCTTCACAAAATTTTACAACTTAAAATCTTATGTCAATAGAATTCATTGAGAGGAAAAATTTTCTGGATGGGTCCATAATTGGTCATAGCTCCCATACAAGGTCCTCTCCCGAAAATCACTTAAACGCACATAGTTAGTTAGTTAGTTAGTTTGAAAGGAGGATGTATATACATCAAATCCGAAGAAATACACCTAGGCCTCTATCGGGCCTGTTGTGCGCTCCTTAACCAGTGACTCAGGTGGGAATCGAACCCACCACCTCCGGTCTACCAGACTAGAACACTAACCACTAACCTACGCACATAACTCATTACTAAATTAAGATATCCATATAAAATTTGATACAAGTATTGCTCTCACATACAGAAATATTACTATGAAATTTTTTTTCAGATCGGTCCATAATTGGTCATAGCTCCCATACAAGGACCCTTCCCGAAAATCACTTAAACGCACATAACTCATTACTAAATTAAGATATCCATAAAAATTTGGAACAAGTATTGCTCATATGCACAGAAATATTACTATGAAATTGTTTTCCGATCGGTGCATAATTGGTCATAGCTCCCATACAAGGACCCTTCCCGAAAATCACTCAAACGCGCATAACTCATTACTAAATTAAGATATCCATATAAACTTTGGTACAAGTATTGCTTATATGCACAGAAATATTACTGTGAAATTTTTTTCCGATAAGTCCATAATTGGTCATAGCTCCCATACAAGGTCCCCTCCCGAAAATCACTTAAATGCACATAAATCATTACTAAATATTGATATCCGTACATTTAGCACAAATATTGCTCTTATATACATAAATTACACTATAAAATTGTTTTACGATCGGTCCATATTTGGTCATAGCTCTCATACTAGGTCCCCTCCAGAAAATCACTTAAATGCACAATATTAATTACCAAATAATGATATAGATACAGAATTTTGAACATATTATTTTAGTTTGGTATACAAAAATTATATTTCAAGATTTTTTCACGATCGGTCCATAACATGGGTGCGGTCGGTCCTACGCAATGTTCCCTTTAGAAAATCACTTGAACACACATTACTTATTACTAAATTACGATATAGATACAAAATTTGGCTGAAATATAGCTCTTATGTACAGAAATTTTGCTTAAAGAATTTTTTACGATCGGTCTATAATTGGTCCGTTTTATTAAAGTGTTCATTGGAGCTTTTTGAATAAAATTCACCTAGTCCCAATTTCTACCGAAAATTTTAAAATGTCGACAATGTGTGTGAGTTAAGCCCTTCAATATACAAAATTTTAAAAACAATACCCCAGGTTTTAAACATTATGGTGGAGGGCTATCGGAATTGTTACATTATTCAACTTTAAGAGCGGGAATCGTAGTGAAAATGGAGTAAGCAATAACAAATGAGCAATTCACGAGCGTATTTAATAAAAATTTTGAAATAAATGCCATAAAAATGGGTTTGAGAGACTTAATGCCTCAACCGATTCATGACTTCATACACACGACTATGGTTAAAAACGGTTTTGTAAGAAAAACAAGTAAGAAATAATGGGGCGAGGCCGACCATATAATACCCTACACCTTTTACAAAAACAAAATGTGATTTAGTTTTCATAATAAAGCATTTAAGTTGAATTGTAACTTGCCTTGAATTATACTTAAACCATTTATTGTTGAATAAAATTGTGGACATTTAAGCCTAATTTTGAAGGGGGCTTTGCATAGGGGCTATGCTCAAATGAGACCCAATAATTAAAAAATTCATGAAGGTCATCAAGGCTAGTATAGCACTTGGTTTTTTAGTTTTTTGTCGAGATACGAGTATATTAAAAACAATTATGAACTTAAAATCCCTATTCGTCGGGTTCAGTTGTATGGGGGCTAGGTGAAATATGGTCCGATGCTAACCATTTTCAATAGGCTTCGTCTCCGGTAGTTGTTACAAAAAAATGTGATTTAGTTTTCATAATAAATGCTTTAGGGGCTTTGAATAGGGGCTATGGTCAACTGAGACCCTATAATTAAAAAATTCATGAGGGTCATCAAGGCTAGTATAGAACTTGGTTTTTTAGTTTTTTGTCGAGATACGAGTATATTAAACACAATTATGAACTTAAAATCCCTATTCGTCGGGTTCAGTTGTATGGGGACTAGGTGAAAAAATGAACCGATGTTAACCATTTTCAATAGGCTTCGTCTCTGGGACAATAGAAGATCATGTGCCAAATTTCATTGAATTATCTTCAAAATTGCGATCTGTAGTTTGATTACAAAGTTTACAAGCCCTATTCAGGGGTTCAGTTGTATGGGGGCTAGGTGAAATAATGGACCGATCTTAACCGTTTTCAATAGGTTTTGTCCCTGGGACAATGGAAGATCATGTGCCAAATTTCATTGAATTATCTTCAAAATTGCGACCTGTAATTTGATTACAAGGTTTACATGGACGGACAGACGGACGGATATAGCTAAATCGACTCAGAAAATGATTCTAAGCCGATTGGAATACTTTAAGGTGGGTATGGAACCAATATTATTGTGCGTTACAAACATCAGCACAAACCCAATATACCCTCCCCACTAAAGTGGTGTAGGGTATAAAAACACTGAAAAATTTTAATGACCTGCTCAGAGCATCGCCCTAAATCTAACAGATTAATATTTGACCACAATTGATCAAAAAATTCCGCTGAAATAGCGAACAAAAACGGATTTCTTTTGAAAATAATAGTATGGGGGAAAGCAAGGGAAAGTGAAAGCGATTGCGAATAATAATGGTAAAAAAATTACAAAAATGGATTGAGTAGATCCAGATATTCAAATCAGAATCAAATCAGATATACATACATAAAATTAAAATAATGATATATAAAATTTACACTTTATTTATATTGAATTTACTTTAATTTTAAATGTTATACAGCATTGTATATAAACTAAATGAATTTAAAACAAGTAAGAGTGTTATATTCGGCTATGCCGAATCTTATATACCCACCATCAATCCTCGTTTGACTCGAATGAAACTTACTAATGTCGAATCATCTATATACTCGTATTTTTTAGGTCCCCCTTTTCTGAAGGGGACCTTATATAGTGGGGTAGGGTTAATTATGGGTCGATCCTCATAAAATTTGGTAGACAGAATTTGGTTCGTATTAAATTTATTTGTGTCGAATTTCATCGCTACACTCGTATTTTTAAGCTATTAATGAGCGTTGCAGTCACTTTCTGAAGGGGACCTTATATGGGGGGTAGGGTCAATCATGGACCGATCCTTATAAAATTTTGCATAGTGATTTTTGATCATAAGAAACTTACTTATGTCGAATTTTTGGTTCGTAAAAAACTTACTTATACCGAATTTCATCGCTATACTCGCATTTTTGGACCAGTAATGAGTGTTAAAGTAATTTCCTAAAGGGGACCTTATATGGGGGGTAGGGTCAATTATGGACCTATCCTCAAAAAATTTGGTAGAAAGATTTTGGCTTACATGAAACTTATTTATGTCGAATTTCATCGCTATACTTGCATTTTGGGGCCAGTAATGAGTGTTAAAGTCATTTTCAGGAGTGGACCTTATATGGGGGGTAGGGTCATTTATGGGCCGATCCTAAAAAAATTGGTTAAAAAGTTTTGGTTCATAAGAAACTTACTTATACTGAATTTCATCGCTATACTCGAATTTTTGGGCTAGTAATGAGTGTTAAAGTCATTTTCTAAAGGGGACCTTACATGGGGGGTAGGGTCATTTATGGGCCGATCCTAAAAAAAATTTGTTGAGATTTTGGTTCGTAAGAAACATACTTATACCGAATTTCATCGCTATACTTACATTTTGGGACCAGTAATGAGTGTTAAAGTAATTTCCTAAAGGGGACCTTATATGGGCGGTAGGCTCATTTATGGGCCGATCCTCAAAAAATTTGATAGACAGATTTTGGTTCATATTAAACTTATTTATGTCGAATTTCATTGCTATACTTGTACTTCTAAAGCAGTTATGCCCGTTAAAGCTGTTTTTTTGAGGTCCACTTGTATGGGGGCAATCCGAAAAAGTGGACCGATATTGCCCATTATCAATACCAAACAAACCTTAACAATAGAGAATATTTATGCAAAATTTCAACCGTCTAGTTCCTCTCGTGTGGTCTCTATCGTGATTTCAACAGACAGACGGACAGACAGACGGACGGACATGGCTAGATCGTCTTAGAATTTAATAAGGAGCCGAAATATATATACTTTTATGGGTCTATGACCAATATTTCGATGTGTTACAAACGGAATGACAAAATCAATATACCCCCCATCTTTTTTGATGGTGGGTATAAAAATTAATCTAGTTATTTTGGGAAATTTTCAGATTCATTTGTTATATTATTACCTAATTGTGACAATATTTCCGCGCGCACGCGTATTTGTAATAAAATGATTGTAATTGTAAAAGGACAAAAACATATGTAGGTATTGTTAAATTTTACTACTTACCTGTGAAAAGTATATTTTTGTTATTTATCACGGTTTCATTAGAACCCGTCAATTTTTGTAACAAATATTAGCAACACTTATAAACATTAGTTGATTAATTTGTAAACAAATATTTGATATGAACACCAAAAAACCTGTTCCGTAGAACAACTACATCTATAAATCTCTGCCCTCAGAATTTAACTAGACGTATGATTCGCCTTTTATATTAATTTTTTTAAATCACTTTAACAATATTTTTTTTTAATTCTTCAAAAAACTTATTTTAAACCATGTATATCCCGATAAATTTGATATAGTCCTGTATACAACATGATATTTATACCCTCCACCACCATCAGTGGTGATAGAGTGTATATATAAGTTTGTCGTTCCGTGTGTAACACCAAGAAATATTCATCTAAGACCCAACAAAGTATATATATTTTGGGTCCTTATGAAATTCTGAGTCGATTTAGCTTTGTCCGTCTGTCTGTCTGTCTGTCTGTGTAAAACACGATCACGTTAAAACTAAGCAAAATATTTGTTATTATCCTAAGCAGTTTGGTATTGAAAATCAGCAAAATCGGTTCAACGAAAATCACTTAAAAACACATATTTCATTGTCAAATAAAGCTATCTTGATAAAATTTGACACAAAAATGTTTTGTCTTTGTATGAGTCACTCATAATTGGTCATAGCTCCCATATAAGGGAGCCCGTGGGGCACATTCGCCAAATATATGTAATGCTTGTGATGTAGAACAAAATTCGTTTAAAATATAGAAAAAATCAATAATGATTTGTTTTAATTTTTTTGTTAAGTTATGTGAAATAAACAATAAATATCTGGTTTATTACACTTTGTTTAATGAATTAAAATATAAAACAGACCCATCCTCTTAGCGTATTTACCCCATGGATGGGGCGGTATGCCGTTTTTGGTCAGTTCAGAAGGTATATTTATGAAAATCACTTAGTTAGTTAGTTAGTTTGAAAGGAGGATGTACATATATACATCAAATCCGAAGAAATACACCTAAAAAAAAATCACTTAATACCACTTAATTTGTTATTAGATGATTATATCCGGATAAAATTTAAATGTGGATGAGCTGCGAATTTAAATGAAACGAGACTTGTTGATGGTTTAAAACAAGTATGCAGACTGATCTGCTTGCTTTATTGCATTATCTTATATACTTATTCTTATTGATATTCTTATTCTTATTGCTGTTCTTATGTTTCTTATTATTTATGCTTCTTATTATAATTCTCTTCTAAGCTACAACTACATAACTACATTATTAACAGTGGGTCATATAAGTTTCCTTACACCTCCCTTCTTAAAGAAAAAAAAAATGTTGAATCAAAACAGGTGATCAATCTGTGTTTGGTTCAAGATTTTTTTTATATATATATAAAAATTATTATAAAAATTATTTATTATGTTTAATTTTATAATTTTTTGTATAAGTATAAAAGTAAAGGTAAAAATATTATAGAATTTACAAAAGTTCTAGTATTTACAGTATTTCAAAATTTGCTTTTGGTAAACAAAAAAATAAGTTTTTTAAAAGAAATAATTAATGTTTAAAGTTTAAATCTTTAGGCATAACAGCATTTCTTCCAAAAACTAGCTCATAAGGTGTAAATTTGTTGTCAAAAACAGAACTTGAAGTTGTATTATGAAAAAATGAGAAATATTTTAAATATGTATCCCAGTCCGAATGATTTTCACTAATATATGCTCTTAAATATTCATTAAAAACTCTATGGTTTCGTTCTACCGTCCCTACTGTTTGATGATGGTAGGCTGTTGAAAAATTTAAATCAATATCCAAGAGTTTGCATAATTCAGTAAAAATTTCGTTCTTAAATTCGGTTCCTAAATCGGTTTTCAAGGTTTTCATTCTTCCATATATCAAAATAAAGTTTTCAAAAATTGCTTGAGCTATAGTTTTCGCACTTTTATCAGGTATTGGTATACTAACAAGATATTTTGTAAAATCACAAATTAAAGTTAATGCATATTTATTTTCATATTTAGAAGTAGGCAAAGGACCAATTGTATCTAATACTACTATATCAAAAGGTTTTACAGGGGTTGGTGTTATTGTAAGTGTCCCAATTCTTACTTTATTTAAATTACATTTTTCACATTTTTTAACAAATGAAGCAATATCTTTCTTCATATTTTTCCAATAATATTTTGTCCTAAGCTTTGCATATAGTCTTTTACGACCACAATGTCCTCCTACAATTGGATCACTATGATACATTTCTAACAGTTTTTCCCTTGTCCTTCTATCCTTTATTTTCTCTATTGGATCAACTAACATAATTTCCAGCGATGTTAATACTTTGTTACCATGGTTTTTAAAATCTTGAATTGAACATATCGAAAAAAATGGATCATTTTTTGACCATTCTGCTGTGTAAATATTATTATTGTTGGCACTTTTCTGAAGCCTCAAAAGCATCTCACCAAAGTTTGATGTTTCGTTAACAAAACTAACATTTACTATGCATTTAAATTTATTATACATTCTTATTTTGATGTTCGTTACTTCATCATTCTTATAAAATATTTCAGACTTTATCTTTGCAACTTTTTTATTGAATTCATGTGAAAATTTATCGTATTCTTTCAAATTATCAACTTTATCATCTTTTAAGTTTGTTTTATTTACGTCAGGTTTTTTGGACATCGCGCGCGTTGTTACTGCTAAAATGCTTTTATCTCCATTGTTTTTCAGTTCGTCAACCGAAATTCGTGATAAAGCATCAGCTCCGACGTTATTTTTTCCTTTTATATGTTCAATAGAGAAGTTGTATTCTGATAGTTTAAGTCTTATATTTGTAAGTTTGGAGGATGGATCTTTCATATTAAAAAGATAAACTAAGGGCCTATGATCTGATCTGACTACAAATTTGGTTCCGTAAACATATGGTCTAAACTGATTTATTGAAAAGTATATTGCGATAAGTTCTTGTTCTATAGTAGGTTTCTTTTGCTCTGAACGATTAAATGCCTTAGATGCATAATATATTGGTAAATCATGACCTGAAAAGTTTTGACTAAGTATTGCTCCACAACCAACTTTTGAAGCATCGACAGTTATTAAAAATTCCTTTGAAAAATCTGGGTATTGTAAAATTCTTGGTGAAATTAACTCTGATTTGATTTTCTCGAACGATTTTTGGCATTTTTCATCCCATACGAAGCTCACTTTTTTACGAGTTATATTGTTTAATGGACTTACAATTGACGCAAAATTAGGTATAAACCTTCGATAATAATTTGCAAATGCAACAAAACGTTTAACGGCATCCTTATCAGATGGAACTGTGTACTTTTCTATAGCCACTATCTTATTATCATCGGGTAACAGTCCCTTTGAAGTACATCTATGACCTAGAAATGTGACTTCGGGTTTGAAAAGCATTTGTAGGGATTTATTTTTAGGTTAAATTTTCTCAGAATGTCAAATACGTTTGTTAAGTTTTTTAAATGATGTTGTTTGCTGCAGCCAATTACAATGATATCATCAATGTACAAAAACGCTTTATTAGGTTCAAGACCAGAAAATGCTATTGACATCATCCTGGAAAACGAATTTGGAGCTACGTTTAGTCCAAAAGGTAAAACTTTCCACCGAAATGCACCTTGATCTGTACTAAATTATGTTAAATCTCTTGAATCCTCGTGCAGGGGAATTTGATGAAAACCAGAAAATAAGTCAATAATAGAAAAATATTTAGCTCGGCCAAGATTGTCGAGTATATCGTCAATCCTAGCCAAAGGAAATTTATCAGCGATTAGCTTTTTATTAATGGCTCTGAAATCTACACACATTCTATAAGATTTGCTATCATTTGGACTCTTTTTCGGCACTAAGATCAATGGACTGTTATAATTTGAGGTACTTGGTTCAATTAAGTCGTTTTCGAGTAGATTTTGAACTTGACGTTTTATTTCACTTCTCTGGGTATATGGTAGACGATAATTTTTAATATAGACTGGCTCGCTATCTTTTAGTCTTAATTTTTGTTCGTAAAAGTTATTTATTGTCATCTTATCTTCCTTTAGAGTGAAAATATCTGCATATTCCTCGCATAATGGCATTAAATCATCTTTTATATAGTTTGGCATTTTGTCAGTTAAAACTGTTTCTAAGTTTTTAGACCTTTCACTGCAAACAGATGTTTTGTTTATAGAATAGATGTAATAGTCAGAAAGCTTTTCTGTCTTTACATTACAACTGTTTACAAATTTCGTTTCGTCTGTGGTATTTAGTATACGTAAAACTGGATTATCTGACGTCACAATACTTTTACTAACAAATACGCCTTTACAAATTTCCTGGCAATCGACAAAAACTGGCTCAGCTATGTTTTCCAATCTAAATTCTCTAAAAACTTCACATCTTGGTGGAACGACAAATAAATGTTCTCTAGTACCGTGAAAAATTGGAATTACTACTCTTTTGTTTATTTTCGGAACATAAAATGAAATTGTCATCGAACTGTAATCAATATTGCATTTATTATTCTTCAAAAAGTCCTTCCCCAATATACCATCTGAGGGAATATTGAAATTATCAGCTACTATATGAAAAACTTGAGGTATTGTGTTATTAGAAATGATCAGTTTTGTGTTAATTGTACCTAACGATGTCGTAGTATTAGTTGTTATACCAACAATGTTAATAGTATTTTGGTCATTTATCTCCACATTAGATCTTAAACAAGACAATTTGAGAACTGATATATCGGCCTGTGAATCAACTAAAAATGTATTTGTTCTATGTGTTGATGAACAATATAAACTTATGAAATCAGAATAATTTAAATTAAAACTATATATGGATTTTGTGACATTATTGATAAAATTTGGATTATTTGGAACATTTCTCCTAATTACATTTCCTCCTCCCTCAACATCTCGTGCTGAGGGGCCTGCGCGTTTAAAGTCCCCGAAAAGTATTGTAATTATATAAATTATTATTCTGATTACGGTATGCATTGTTCTGACGATACGAATTATTGCGACTACTATATGAATTATTCCGACCTCGATATGAACTATTATGACCACGATATCCATTATTTCTATTATTTTGATTATTTCGAATAAATGACGATTTGTTCCTATGTCCCATTGTCAAAACCTGATATTCCTTTTGATTTGTGGATTCCACTATTATCAATTTCGCAACCACATCCTTCGGTTCTTTGAAAACTGTTGATGATAAAATAGCCTTAACCATGTCCGACTTAGCATTATTTCTGCATATAGAAACCGTCTGTTCTATTGCCATTTCCTGTGCCTTTTCCTTTGTTATACCCTCTATTACAAGAGAACGTTGTAATGCATCTGCTAAATCTTCTACTGTTTTCGAAAAATCTGCATAACTATTATTTTTTATATGTAAGGCTGCAATTCTACCGGCAATAACCTTCGAATTATCGGGTTTGATCCTATCTTTAAGAGTGTTTTTGATCTGTTCAACGCTTGTTATGTTCTCTGGTAAAACTTCTCTTGCCTTTCCGTCTAATTTCGATTTTATGAATGAAATGAGACAGTTTATCAAATTTGGTGCAGTAAGCTCTTCAATTAAATTGATCTTATCTATGAAGGAGTTTAAACTAAGGGGATTACCGTCAAAATTTTCCCTAATTATATTGGCGCACATCGAGATAAACTTAGTTTTTTCTTCTATGGAAGTCATTTTGAAACCGCTTATATTTACAATATCTGTATCTTTTGAATCTGTAATATATTCTTCTGTGTCTGTTTCAGTACTTTCCTCAGATTTTTCCGTATAGTCTCGACTTTCACCTAAGTCTGTGATTACCTCTTTTCGTATAAGTTCGAACAAATTTTCACCATATGGTACCCTAATATTGCATTTCAATTTACAAAAGCATCTGACTAACAATTCCCTACAAATTAAAATTTTCTCATGAACCTTATTTTTCAAATTATCAGGTAATTGTTCATTATATTCTAATGTGTATATCAAAATATTATTGTAGGTTTCAATAAGTAAATTAGTATATTCTTCGATTTTACATTGTTTTGACGAAATTGGCCTATTTTGCAAAATTCTTCTTTTTATTTTATAGAAATTTGAAATTAGTTTATTAAATAAATCGTTTTGAAAATTAGACATTAAAAAATATTTCTGTATTTTTCATTTCATGTAAAATGTTTCTTTGAAATTATTTCATTAAATGTTTTCTTTCTGTTTCTTTGATAAATTGTAAAATTAATTGTATAGGAATGTATTTTTATTTATTTTATTTTTATATTTTCTTTTCCTTAGATTTGTATTTTTCTTTATCCATTCAAATTAAAATATTTTTTTTTTTTTTTTTACTTTTTTCCATTTTTATAAATTTTTTAATTTTTATTCTCTTTTTATTTATTTTAATTTATATACATATGTAATAAATTATATATAATAATTATATTAAATATATATATATTATAAGTAATGTTTTACTACAATAAAATATAATTTTATAAGAAAGTTTTACTATAATTTTGTTCTGTGCAATAATCATATGTATATTATAAAACAAGTTAGAGTGCTATATTCGGCTGAGCCGAATCTTAAATACCCTCCACCAGCTACTTTTATATTAATACTTTTCTAATTGATCAAATATTTGTAGAAATAAGTTTTGTCATATCTTAAATAGAAAAATCCCTAGATTCAAACAGCTCAAATCTAATACAATTCCAAGATTTATTGAACATTACCAACGCTTGGCGATTTTTATTAATTTGCATGTATGCATGTGTGTGAAAGATTTAAGGATTTTCAAAATACATATATATATTTTTTTTCTACACAAATTGATAATGCAACTAGTTAAATACGGTTTTAGGGGCAGGACCTAGTATGGGAGATATGACCAATTATAGACCGATCGTAAAAAATTCTTTAAGCAAAACTTCTGGACATGAAAGCTATATTTCAGTAAAATTTTGTATCTATATCGTAATTTAGTAATAAGTAATGTGTGTTATGAACCGATCGTGCAAAAATCTTGAAATAGAATTTTTGTATCAATAGCTTTATTTGGTAATGAGTAATGTGCATTTAAGAGATTTTCGAATAACTTGATTTAGAAATGAATTATTTGCGTTTAAGTTATTTTCGGGAGGGGACCTTGTATGGGAGCTATGTCCAATTATGGACCGATCAAGAACATTTTTTCTCTGAATGAATTCTATTGATATAAGATTTTTATTTGTAAAATTTTGTAAAGATTTCGACATTGTGACGGAAGTTATTAACAAAAAACCCATTTTCCGGGAATATGTACTTTTGTATGGGAGGTATATGAAATTGTGGACCGATTCTGGCAATTTTAAGCAGGAGTCAAGCTCTTGTGTAGAAACGAATGTATGCTGATGTTTATGGAATTATCTTTCATAGTTTTCGAGAAAATTACACCAGAATGTGTAAAAAATGCTTATTTTTTTCGAGGTTGTTTCAAATTTTGATTCATAACTTTTCCCGGTCAGAACCGATTTTGCTCATTTTCAATACCAAACTGCCTAGGACAATAATAAATATTTTGGGTGAATTTCGTTAATTTTTGTTGCTTCGTGTTAACGTGAGAATGTTTTATACAGACAGACAGACAGACGGACATAGCTAAATCGACTCAGAATTTCATAAGGTCCAAGAATATATATACTTTGTTGGGTCTCAGATGAATATTTCTTGGTGTTACACACGGAATGACAAAGTTATATATACCCTCTATCACCACTGATGGTGGTGGGGGGTATAATAAATTCGTAAATAAGATACCAGCCTGTTGAGAAGTCAATAATGATTGTGAAGATGTAGTAGATGAAGTTTATGATGATGTTGTTTCAGCGACGATTCCCTTCAAACATTTAGAAGACAAAACTATTGCGCATCACCCCAGACGCCACGTCAGAAACACTTCTGGACGATTGTCAGACGAGAACGCACATTTTACAAAAACAAAATACATTGATTTCGAATTTTCGTCTTCTAGAAATATACTTTTAAGTTACTTCCGGATGATCGTTAGAAGAGTGCATCCATTTTGCTTAAACAAAAAACCATGACTGTTGAATTTTTTTCATCTGGAAGTATACGATTTTGTGACTTCTGTATGAGAGTTGGGTGAGAACATACATTTTACAATAACAAAATACATTGTTTCCTAATTTGTATCTTCTTGATTTGTATGTTTTTGTCACTTCTGGAAGACAGTTTGAAGAGTGTTCACATTAATGTTGTATTTTATTCATCTGGAAGTGTGGATTGTAGTCACTTCTGGACGATTGTCAGACGAGAGCACACATTTTACAAAAACAAAATACATTGATTTCTAGTTTTCGCCGTCTGGTAGTATTCTTTTAGGTTACTTCCGGATGATAGTAAAAAGAGTACAAAAACAAAAAAATATAAATACTCCATTTTTTAGCGTGAACGCGAAAAAAATAAAAATAAATAATGCAGAAATTTTGCTAAGTTCAGTGATGTTTTGTGTTTTGTCCAGTCATGTTCAGTTTTAATTATTCATTGTAAAACTTAAATGAGTTATTGAATTTAATGTTCATAGAAAAATAGTGTAATTAATATATTGTGAATCTTAAGTAATAAAAAACAATATGACAGTGTTGTGTTAAAAGTCAACTGTTAATAAACATTTAAGAAGGTTTTGTTAATTGGCGAAGTTTATTAAATATATACCAAAAAGTAATTATCTTCAAGGATTATATAAATAAAATTAAAAAGTAAGTTGTCATATTTTGCATTAAAATACTATTTTAGGAATAAGTCAACAACTCTAAACGGCTTCCATTTCCATTATTTTTAAACGAAGTCTAATATGTTTAATTAAAAATGTTTTTATATTAAATTTCGTCTTTCTCTTAATTGGTTTAAGAGTTATAAGCATTTAGAGACTTTTTCAAGTTGTACGTTTCGGCTTTCATTTGATGGACATTGCATTTTTAACCTATTTAGATTTATTTGAGTTAAATCTTAACTTTCAATATTTTATAAACTATTTGCGCGTTTAGGTTTTGTTTCTAGATTACGTATGATCACTTTGAGCTAAAATTTTATTTGTATTTCATTATCGTAACAAAAACAAAATACATTAAGATTTTTACTTAAAGTATTCAAACCCTATCTGGAATCATTATATTGAAATTAATACTACTAATTTATACATACATTATTTTTTGACTTGGGTCACTCGACACGAAATTGCCCATATAAGATAATTAATATTGAAATCAGATATCTTTAAACCCACCTTTTTTAAATAAATACAATTTTATTAATTTTCATATAGCTTTGGATTTAATTATTATAATTATAGGTACTTTTTTAGTTATTAACATCAGGTCTTTCTATGACCTATCATATGATACTAATATTCTTAATATTGAGCATGCCGTTCCCAAGATATTAAACCTAAGTAGATAGTTTTTGAACGTGTATAACTCCTTAATTAGAAGAGAGCAAACAAAAAATAGTATTGCAGTATTAGTGTCAAAAACAATATCCCGTTTAGGGTCGTTAAGGTGTTTCTATCGTTAGTTATAATTTTAAAAATAATCCATGGCTTAGTAATTTCAGATCTTTATAGATGGTTTAATTCCAAGTTATTTAAAAAATGTTCATGAAAGGTAATGTTTTTATTGATTCAAAATAATAAATAAATTAATTAATTAATTTTTAATTATTTTATTTTTTTAGAAAGCAGTAGCTAATATTGTATCCCCTATTAAAATACTTCTAACCGAATTAAAATATAACAAAGGGATCTGGTAAGTTATATATGTCTTATTTCATCACGCGGTTCGATTATTTGCAGAAAAAGTAAAAAATGGATCTGACCGTTTAAACTTTGGTGGTAAATGTATTGGACATAAGAGAATCCTATTTTTATTGCTTCCTAAAGTATAACAGGTAATTTCAATAAATACAAAAGTATGTATATTCAATATTAATTATAGCATTATTTTGGTTTATTTTGTTGAAGGATTAATGCGTTCCAAAATATAAATCTTACAATTTGATGGATTGATCATAAAATTTATGAAGAACTACAAAAATATTTTAGAGTCCAACGTTTTACAATTTTTGGAAGTATACCAGTCAACAGTTGGAATATTAATACAGATTTCCTGAAAATTATCTATTATAAGGTAATAATTCTAAATTTTTGATACATATGTATGTACACTCCCACTCTGTATGGGAAGCAAAAACGTGTTTTTGTTACCCCTCTCAAAATTTACCTTGCTTTGTTTTATGATGATTCCCAAAATATTTTAAGTCTAGGGATGACCGTTCGTGAGCTGGACTAAATTAAAAAAAGGTATTTTGGAATTATTTTTTTTTAAATTTTTGTTTTGAAACAAAATATCCAATACGGTGTATCGTTTAAAAAGTATTTTAAAGCCGCGTCCAATGATGTATTAATCATAAATAACCGTCTGCTTATAATTGTCATATTCCAAAATATTTAAAATTGTTAAGTTTTTCACTAAGAAAAATAAAATGTATGCACAATTTTGCAAATTTTGCGCACCACTAGACTTGGCTTCAAAAAACTTTTCAAATGATACCACATACTGTATATATTGCTTAAGAACTGCTGTATAATTTAAAACAAAATAACTGAAAAGGGACTTTTTTGTAACCGGTTCAGCTCACGAACGGCCATCGATAGACTAGAAATATTTTGGGAACCATTATAAAACATAACAAAGATTTTTTGAAGCTGGGTAAAATATTGAATTTAACATGAAGAATAGTGTTCCCATACGATATTTTCTTTAAAACTATCCAGCTCACTAATGGACAGCACTTAACCGAAAATATTTTGGGTAACATCATATTACATAACAGCGAATATTTTGAGGGGGTAACTCAAGCACCATTTTTTGTGAGTCGGTCTAATGTACATATATTACTTTTTTAGATTAGTTGTTAAATCAATTATTTTTTCTACTATTTTAATATCAATTATTTTAATAAAAACTATAAAATTTCATTTTATTTAGATTTATTTTTATAGATTATATTTTGGTGAGTATACAAATAGAAGAAGAGAAAACTCATCTTCCAGAAGAAGAGAAAATTCATCTTCTTGAAGATAAGATAGGAACACTTCTAGATGATACTAGGTAGTCACTTCAAGAAGTGACTTCCTAGTCACATCTAGAAGAGTCTTTGGCAATATCTTACTTCCAAGAGTCATCTAGAAGTTTCTTCTGCGGGTCTTCCAGAAGTATCTTCCACGTTACTCTTAGACGTTCCCCAGCTCGGCATCAGTTCTTCCCGACTGGTGACAAGAATTCTTATACTTCCGCAACATCGCTAGCGAGCTTTTAGCACGTTTGGAAGTTTCACACGGGTAACTTCCGCAATAGAAAATGTTTGTAGGGTTATGATGCACTAGCTTGATGAGAAGTTGATCATGATGTTATTTCAGCGTCGGCTTCGCTGCTTCGTTCTCTTTAAGTTGCTCTTTACACATTTTTCACCACATGTTGTTGTTTTACTTTATAGTTGATGCAGCTATTCACTCGCTGATTTACTCTCACTTGTTGTTATTCGCACATTATTTTACTATCCTTTCTTTTACTTTTCGTTTTATTTGTTATTATTTCACTCCTTTTTTTAGTCTTAGCTTCTTTTATTTCATTTCTTGTAAAATCTTGAGTTTTCTTTTTCATCTTCTTTTGTTTTGTATTTTATTTGACTTTTTTTTTTTGTTCTTGTACAGTGGTTCACTTCAACAATGTTCATTTATTTTTAGCAAAATTATTTTATTAAATTTTTTATTTGAATTTTTATTCAATTTTAAAATTCTTATTAATTTTTTTTAAATTCTTATTAAAATTTTTTTTTTAAATTTTTATTAAATTTTATTAAAATTTTTATTAAATTTCAATTAAATTTTATTTTTCAGTTTTGTTTTAATTTTCAAAAGAAAAATTGTGCCAACTTTATTTTGACCAAATATGATTGTTGTACAAATATACAGATTGTCACTTTTGATTTTTTCCAAAAACTGTAATTTTTTTTACACTACTTAGTAAAAATAAACTGTTTTTTTTAACCACTTTAGGGGCTTTTTTTAGCTTTGTCTTTATGTTTTTTATTTTTAGATTTTTTTTTTTAAATTTTAAGTAACGGAATCAAAATTTTTTTATCTCTCAGTGGCGTGAGTTTTTGGTTTCTATTTTAACCTTTTGTTGTATTAGGAGTAACGGAGTTCCTCATTTTTTTTTTAAATCACACCACTTTTGGATTTTTTTTTTTTAAGCTGCTTTTCTCCTTGAGTTTATCATATTTTCTGTAAAGTATTTTATGTTAACGGCATTTTTTTTTTCGAACATACATCACTTTCAGTTTTTTTGTTAGGTTTTTTTTCGCAACGTTTTAATTCTTTAGTTTTTGTTATTGTTAATAAGTACAGTCACTACAAATTAATTTTTTGATGTATTTTTTCGATTTACACATTTTTCGTTATTACATATTTGATGTGATTTTTTTTTTGCCTATTTTAACCGTTTGTTTTTTTTTCATAATGGCTTTATGTGCTTATTGAATTTTACATACTTTGCAGTTTTGCTATTAATTTTGCACAAAAAATATGTTCTGTTGGTAAGACCAATGCACAGACTCTCTAGCAACAACAACCAGCAACACAATATAACACTAACAACAATGATTAGCACAACTATTTTTCCGTATTAAATACCTTTTTTTTACACACAGCCGGCTTTTTATGATGTTTTATTAGTTTTCTTGGGAATATTATTTGGTGGTGTTTTTGTTACAACTTATTCTGGGTGTTATTTAATTAAAAATTTTTTTTCCACAAAAATGCAAATAACTGTCCTTTCCCAAATGAAGTGCACGTTTTTGCTTTATAGTTATTGTTTTCCGCAAAAGAAATTTAATTTTACTTTTTTCTTTTTTTTTACCAATTAAATGTAACAGCTTTCTTATTTCTTTGTTTTCAGTTAAAATTTTGGCAAATATTTTTCCACACTTAAAAAGGTTTTTAACTAATTTCACTGGTTTCATTTTTAAAATTATTTTGATATTTTTCATTTAAAATATTTTTTTTCCACTATTTAACTTTTTACAAAAACACGCGACGTTAACGACAACCAATATTAGACTTAAGTTTTATTTGTTTTTTTTTTTTTTTTTCATAAAGTCACTTTAGTTTTGATGTTACTTTTTACAAATTTCACTTTGCACTTTTTTTTATGTCACGGTCGCCATGTAGTGGATGAGCTGCGAATTTAAATGAAACGAGACTTGTTGATGGTTTAAAACAAGTATGCAGACTGATCTGCTTGCTTTACTGCATTATCTTGTATACTTATTCCTATTGATATTCTTATGTTTCTTATTATTTATGCTTCTTATTATAATTCTCTTCTAAGCTACAACTACATAACTACATTATTAACAGTGGGTTATATAAGTTTCCTTACAAGTATGTTCTGTGTATAGATAAATCATTCTATTAAAATGTTTTCGAACTGGCCTATTAATATAAATTTATCTGGACCTAATTAAAAGTAGTTAGTTAGTTAATTGAAATTAGTGCATAAATGTTGGTGCCTTCAATACGGGAACAAAATTTTGCCAAGTTATCTAAAGATTCTATAGTTAAATGGGTTTAAAAAAAATTAGCTTGCTGGTGGGAGATATACATAATACATTCATACTAACATCATACATAACATATTCATATACATACCATACACATACATACATACATAAATACATACATCAATACATAATACATACATACATACATACATACATTACATACAATACATACATACATACTAACATACATACATACATAAATACATACATACTACATACATACATACATACATCTCATACTAACATACATACATACATACATACATACATACTACATGCATACATACATACAGCATACATACTAACATACATACTACATACATACATACATAAACATACATACATACATACATACATACATACATACATACATACATACTACATACATACATAC